>NW_024080884.1:1127508-1424485 GCF_003009895.1 Hyaena hyaena
TCACAGACTGAAACAGGCTCCAGGCTCTGAGCTGGCAGTCAGCACAAAGCCTGACGCGGGGCTCGAACCCACGAACCGCGAGATCATCACCTAAGCGAAAGTCGGACGCCTAACCGACTAAGCCACCCGGGCGCCCCGGTTTGTTTGTTTTTTTAATGTTCACCCTCATCTACCTCGTCACTCTGATCGGGAACCTGGGGATGATCATGCTGATCTTGCTGGACTCTCGTCTACACACTCCTATGTATTTCTTCCTCAGTAACCTGTCTCTGGTGGACTTTTGTTACTCCTCAACAGTCACTCCCAAGGTCATGGCTGGGCTCCTAATGGGAGACAAGGTCATCTCCTACAATGCATGTGCTGCCCAGATGTTCTTTTTTGCAGTCTTTGCCACTGTGGATAGTTACCTCTTGGCCTCAATGGCCTATGACCACTAGACAGCAGTGTGCAAACCCTTGCATTACACCACCACCATGATGCTGAGTGTGTGTACTCATCTGGCCATAGGCTCCTATGTCTTTGCTTTTCTAACTGCTGCTATTAACATTGGAGACACACACTCTCTCTCTTTCTGTACGTCCAATGTAGTCCATCACTTTTCCCGTGATATTCCAGCCATCATGACCCTGACATGCTCAGATAGACACTAATGAGCTGATTCTTGTTCTTATTTCAAGCTTTAATATCTTTTTTTGCAGTTCTAGTTATCTTGATTTCCTACACGTTCATATTTATTACTGTTTTGAAGATACAGTCAGGTGAGGGATACCAAAAGGCTTTATTTCCCTGTGCTTCTCATCTTGTTGTAGTTTCCATATTTTATGGGACAGTCATCATCATGTATGTACAGCCAAATTCAAGTCATTCCATGGACACAGAAAAATCTCATCTGTGTTCTACACTATGGTCATCCCCATGCTGAACCCTGTGATCTACAGCCTGAGGAACAAAGAAGTCAAGAATGCTATCAAGAAGGTTGTTGAGAAGGCAAAATATTCTCTAGGTTTAGTCTTTTAGTGGTGTAGAACCCAAAAGAGTTATTTCATCCCACTTAGATCTACTCTATGCCATAACTCAATATTCATGGCCATATAGGGTATTAAAACATAAAATTTACTCTAATATTATTTTTTCTTTAATTTTGTAACAGATCCAGGCATCCAAAATGCAGGAAAAATATAATTATTTTTAATCAAAGCAGTTTATGATATAACTATGATAAACCTTGTTATGATGTAACAAAGATATAAATATCTTTGTTAGAATTGCATTGGACATAGTTTTTTTTTTCCCCTTGATCTAGTTCAGAAATGGTAAAAAAAAAAATAATGGATTAGAAAAAAACCATTTAAGATATTGGATCAGGTATTGAGGAAAACAGTAAATAGTGGAATTTTCTCCTGAAAGAAAAATCCGGGTCTCATAAAGAAATAAATCCCATCACTAGGGTTGGGAGGCCTTGGTAACGTCAAGATCATTGTCAATATCTTCCATTACTATATGTTCTGAATGAAGGCTTCTTTTTCCCCAATTATCTTTACTCAGGCCCAAAATTATTTATTGGGTATAAATGTGGAACAAGCTAAGTTTTCTTTAGGCAATGAGGAGCCACACATGGACCGGATGGAGAAGATGATGGAACCTCTTTGATACCCTGGACATTGTACTGCTATATTGGTTCTTTGGGATTTAGGTTGTCTCTCTAGTGGAGGTAGATAATAAATTTTCTGTACGGAATGAAGTATAATATGGACATTTGATTATTATAAGCATTATAATGGAAAAGACTGATTAGTTATTTTCCCAAACTCTGTTTTACTCCTGGAAACATACATAGACTCTATTCATCTGCCCTCATACAGTTAGCTGTGACCAAGTACTTGTGTTCTTAATTATGGAATGTGAGTACAGGTCATATACGCTAATACCAAGTCTGGACTATGAAACTCCCCAGGTGATGTCAGTGATGTCGTGTTCATTCTTTTTCTTGGTCCCCAGATTGGTGGAGAGGATTCAGACAACAAGAGATAACAAAACCGTTAATGGAAAAAATCTGAGTCAATTGAATCTCTATATAAGTTCCCACAGAACAACTAATGGAACAATATGCAAGCACGAAAGAACTCTGTGGTCATTCCTCTGTCATTTGCAGTTTGCTTGTATGGCAAGAAAAAGGCACTAATATTATTTACCCTAACAGATACAGAAAGCTTCCCATAAGACCATCTGGAGGATGTTGTGGGGGTGGGGAGGATTTATCCTGGGAAAACTATCAAATTTCTCTGACGTAATTTGATTTTACGATGATTTCTTTGTGAATCCTCAACAGCCTCCAAATCATAACCAAAATGGCTAGCATCAATAAACTTAGCACAAGTTTTGGAGAGAGAACAAGTCCAATGTGAATTCCATTTCAACCCCAACTTTGTGATATAGGACAAGTTATTTAAGTGTTCTGAGTTTCTAATGGGGAAACTATGCCCCTCTCACGGACTTCTATTAAATGGGCACTGAATGAGCCAGACTGTAGCATAGTGCCTGGAACATAGTAGATACTCAAGACATGTCAGCATCCTTTCCCTTCCCTTCCTATTTCTTATCTCTCTTTCATTCATCTAATTCGCCAACCCTCTCCCTAGAACGATTACAGCAGTTACCAATTAGATTGGTTTGGTTTTATAGATTTATCTATAGTACTGAATTGCAAGCATTTGAGCCCAAAGATGTTATCTCATTTAGATATGTATTCGAAGAGTCTAGACCAATGTTTATTCCACAGAACTCAAGAGAATCTTATGAAATGTGATTCTGTACAGGAACACACTTACATGGAAGAAGAAGGCACAAATATTTATCTCTATCATCTTCTTCATGAAAGTGATCAAAATATTGTTTATTCATTTTTGTGTGTTGACTCTTTTCATCTGTTTTCTCTATTAAAATAAAAGTTCTATGCAGCTGGGAACAATTTCTGCTTTGTTCACTAACAAAGACTCTGGACAGTTCAGAGCTGAGGCTCAGTAAAAGATTCTGTGGAATGAATAACTGCATGATAAGAGGAACTGACACTGAACAGAAAAACTCATCATCTGTTTGTAAAAACAGAACACAGAAGACACAACATGCTAGCTCATGCTGCAGTAACACATTAAATTGAATCCCCAGTGGTTTAACACAACAAAGATAATAAAGATTTTATGTTAGTTTCCTATGGCTGCTGCAACAAACTCCCACACTCTGGGGCCTTAAAACCACACACATTTGTCTTCTCACAGTTCTGGAGGCCAGTGGTTGGAAATCCGTTTCACTGGGATGAAACAAAGTCATTGGTCTCCAGAGTCACTAGGGGAGGCTTCGTCCCTGGTGTATTTCATCTGCAGGTGGCTGGCAGCATCCCTCCGTTGTATTTCCATCAGTCTCTGCCTTTGTGATCACATTATTTTCTCCTCCTATTGTCTGTTTAATTTCCCTCTGCCTGTTCTTTTTTAATGTATGTGAGATTAGCATAACAAAACCTACTATTTTAAATTGTGCAACTCACTAGTATTTAGCACATTAACAATGTTCTGCAACCATCACCTCAATTTAATTCCAAAGATTTTTTTTATTCACAGAGAAGATCCTATACCCTTGAAGACCACTGATGGTGGGAACCAGTAACCTATGGATTTACCTATTATGGATATCTCAGGTAAGTAGAGTCATATAATATGTGATCTTTTATGTCTGACTTCTTTTACCCAATTTAACGTTTTTGAGGCTCATCTCTGTTGTAGCATGTATCATGCTTCATTTCTTTTTATGGCTGAATAATACTCCTGTGTACATACATACCACATCTTTTCATCCGTTCTCAACTGGGGGACATTTGGATGATTTTCACCTACTGGCAATTGTTAATAATGCAGCAGAAATATGTGTATCCATGCACAAGTGTTGTTTGAGGACCTGTTTTCATTCTTTGTTGATATTACTAGGAGCAGAATGGCGGGTTCATATGGTAATTCTATGTTTAACTTTTGAAGACCATCAAACTGTTTTTCACAGTAACTGTTCCATTTTTCGTTCCCACCAGCAATGTATAACTATTCCCGTTTATCCACATTCTTGCTACGATTTGTTAGTTTCCATTTTGTTTCATACACCATCCTAATGAGTGTGAAATGGTATCTCATGGTTTCGATTTACTTTGCCTTAATGCCCAATGATTTTAGCATATTTCTATGTCTTATTGGCTTTGAGTAAATCTTCTTTGGAGAAATGTCTCTTCAAGTACTTTACCCATGTTTGAACTGATCTATTGGCTTTTCTGTTGTTCAGTTGTGTAAGTCCTTTATATAGCCTGCATATTACACCTTTATCAGAAATGTGATTTGCAATTTTTTTCTCCCATTCTTAAGCTCTGCTTTTCATTTTCTTGAAAATGTGCTTTGATATACAAAGGTTTGTAATTTTGAAGAAGTTCAATTTATGTCTTTTTTCTTTTGTTACTTGTGTTTTTGATGTAATACATAAGAAACCACTGCCCAATCCAAGGTCTGGAAATTTTCCCACATTTTCTAATGATTTTATGTTTTTAGCTCTCATATTTTGGTCATCAACCATTTTGTGTTGAGTTTAATATATGCTGTTAAGAAGGGGTTCAACTTCACTCTTCAACCACTGCATATGTTATGCTGTGCTCACAAGTGTAGCTACATTCTGTCACCATGCAATGCTCTTCTAATACCATTGACTGTATTTCCCATGCTGTACCTTTTATTCCCATGACTTATTCATCCCATAACAGGAAGCCTGCATCTCTCACTCCCCTTCACCCATTTGCCCACCTCCCAAACTCCTCCCCTGTGGCGACCATCAAATCGTTCTTTGTATTTATAGGTTTGATTCTGCCTTTTGTTTGTTTATTGATTTGTTTTGTTCTTTAGATTCTACATCTAAGTGAAATCTTACAGCATTTGTCTTTCTCTACTTAACTTATTTCACTTAACATAACACCATCTACATCCATCCATGTTGTCACAAGTGGTAAGATCTCATTCTTTTTTACAGGACAGTAATACTCCATTGTATGTATATGTTATACATAATATATGTATGTATATGTTATGTATAATATGTTATGTATAATATGTATAATATGTTATGTATAATAATACTCCATTGCTTTATCTGTTCCTCTATCGTGGTCACTTGGGTTGCTTTCCTCTCTTGGCTATTGTAAATAATGCTGCATTTACCATCGGGGCACATATATCTTTTCTAATTAGTGTTTCCATTTATTGGGGTAAATCTTCAGCAGTGGAATGATTGGATCACATGTAAAGAAGGGATCCCCCACCCTCAATTCTTCGAACTGCAGTGGGGGATTGGGGTGATGGCATTGAAGGATTGGAAGGATATTTATTAGCCCTGGAGCATTAAAAAAAAAACTGCTGTTTAAAAGAGCAACTAGAGGGGGTGCCTGGGTGGCTTAGTTGGTTAAGCGTCCGACTTTCGCTTAGGTCATGATCTCACGGTTCGTGGGGTCGAGCCCCGCGTCGGGCTCTGTGCTGACAGCTCAGAGCCTGGAGCCTGTTTCAGTCTGTGACTCCCTCTCTCTCTGACCCTCCCCTGCTCACGCTGTCTCTCTCTCTGTCTCCTAGAAATAAATAAACATTAAAAAAAAAAAAGAGCAACTAAAATATAGACGTTCTAGCTGTAATGCCCTGCTAAGTAGCAAGGGAGCTGTTGGCACTCTTGGTCAGTCAGGCTGGTGAGCACAACGGTTCAGACCACAGATAGGAGCAGGGTCCCGATGCCGTGGCAGGACGCTCTTCAGTGAGACCTGGGCCCACACCAGCCTGGATGCCTGGGCACAGGGGATAAAAAACTTCTTTCATTTATTTAAAAAATAAAATTCATTGTCAAGGTGGCTAACATACAGTGTATACAGTATGCTCTTGGTGTCAGGAGTAGATTCCCATGATTCATCGCTTATATACAACAGTCAGTGCTCATCCCAACAAATGCCCTCCTCAATGCCCATCCCCCATTTCCCCCTCTCCACCCCCCACCATCAACCCTCAGTTTGTTCTCTGTGTTTAAGAGTCTCTTATGGTTTGCCTCTCTCTCTGCTTGAAACTATTTTTTCCCCTTCCCTTCTCCCAAGGTCTTCTGTTAAGTTTCTCAAATTCCCCATATGAGTGAAAACATATGATATCTGTCTTTCTCTGACTGTCATATTTCATTTAGCATACTACCCTCCAGTTCCATCCACATTGCTGCAAATGGCATGATTTTATTCTTTCTCATTGTCAAGTAGTATTCCATTGTATATATAAACTACATCTTCTTGATCCAATTGTCAGTTGATGGACATTTAGGCCTTTTCCATGATTAGGCTTTGTTTAAAGTACTGCTCTGAACATTGGGGTACATGTGCCCCTATGAATCAGTACTCCAGTATCCTTGGGGTAAATTCCTAGTAGTGCCATTGCTGGGTCATGTGAATTTGTAGCAACTATGCTACTCCATGCATTAAGTTCACTACAATAGAGATGAGGAAGGGTAAACTGGATGAAATTAAAATCAATTCAAATTCATTAACAACACTTAGGTTGAGAACTATTTTGATTGGGTCTAAATTTTTTGAGAAACCTCCATACTGTTTTCCAGAGTGGCTGCACCAGTTTGCATTCCCACTGTAAAAAACCTTCTTTTAAAGGAGCAATGAGCATATACGAGAGCCAAACCTAGACTTCTCACAAAAGCCTGGGGAGCTGTCCAAATCTTTGAGGTTGGAGGAACTGGCAAGTGCCAAGTAAATATATCTTTAACTTTGAAAATGATTTTAGATGTTCAAAATATTTGCTGAGATATTATAGACAAGTCCTACATACCTCTTACCCAGTCCCCCATTGTTAACATCTTATTTTATTATATATATTTGTCAAAACTAAAAAACCCGAATTGATACATTACTATTATCTAAAACAAGGATTTATTTAGATTATTGCTTTTCGACCAGAGTCACTTTGCCCTTACAGGGTCCGATCCAGGATACAACACTGCATATATTGTCCTGTCGCCTTAGTCTCCTCTGATCTGTAACAGTGTCTCAGTCTCTCCTGGATTTTCACAACCTTAGTAGCTTTGAGGAGTACTGCTCAGGTATTTTGTAGAAGTTTTTTCAATTTATATTCATCTGATCTTTTTGTCATGGTTACACAGAGGTTTAGTCTTTGAGAAAAAGTAAGAAGTGCCATTCTTATCACATCCTATCAGGGGACACATGCTACCAACATGGTTTGTCACTGAGGATCTTAACCTTAGTCGCCTAAACAAGATATATTGGCCAGATTTTTCAGTATAATGCTACCTTTCTTCCTCTGCATTCTGTATGTTTTAGAAACAAGTCGCTACATTCAGGCCACACTCATGATAGAAGGGACTACCCTCCATCTCTGAGGGGAAGGCTAACCATAGTATACGGGATTTTTTTTTAAGAAAGATTTGTTTGTATACATCAGCATGGACTTACATATATCTGCTTTATACCCTGGGGTACAATTTGTACTACATTATTTATTTTACTGTTCAGATTGCTCTGTCTTTGGCCACTGGGGACACTTCCAGTTTTACTCTTGTTTCCTTGTGAGATGCTCAACCCTTCTGTTTTCTGAACTCCTCCTTACTTTCTGGAACTACAAGGCACTCCAAGCTCCTCTTGTGTTATTCCTGTCCCAACCCAGTCATCAGCTTTCTCCAAAGAGCCCAGCTCACTCTGCATTAGAACTCAAATGAACCCAAGTCCTCCAGGCTTCTTTCTTTTAACTGGAAAATGAAATAACAACTAGCTACAGGAGGCTGAGGACCTTTCTAGATGTTTTTGAGGCATCTTTGAGTAGGGATTGTGTGCAGATAAGCTTTCTTTGTGTCTCTCAGTTCTTGTTCTGAGCCCTTGCCTTTGTCTCACTTGTTTATCACTTCAAGTATCACACCACCTTCTATGCTTCCTCTCCTCCTGTGTCTATACTGCTTTTCCCCAGGGTGACATAAACCCCTACTTCTCCTTCATTCTTCCAGAGAACAAAATACACAATAACCCTGTACTCAGACAAAATGGAGGGGATGAACTGCTGCAAAGTAAGGATTCGACATAACTGGCCCTCAGGTTCATGGAGCATCACCTACTGTCAAACATCTCTCTCCAGTCATCTCACTCCTAAAACCTTGGCTTTCCACCATGTTGTTAGGCTCTTTCCATCTTTCTAGATGCTCTGGGAAAAGACAATATGCATTTACTCTATCATGGAGGTCAGGAAAATACTTAGAAACTACTTAGAAACTATGTAAAGCAAAGAATAATCATGGACTAGATTGTAAAGTATACATTTATGAGATCTGTAACCTCACCTTCCAACCAAAACCACTCAGAGTCATCCACCAACTTCATGTTACTATGACCTATTGCCGGTTCTAAGTCTTGATATCATTTAACCTACTAGCAGATTTGACACATCCGTTCCCTCTTGATCTATTTCTCATTGCTTGGTTTCCAAGACACCACTCATCTTTGTGGGCTTCTCATCTCTTTGACCTTCCATTGAGAAAGTTCCAGGTCTCAGTCCTTGAAACACTTTGCTTCTCTCTACCTACATTCTCTTACCTATGTTCTCATTCTCACAGCTTAAATACCATCTGCATGCTAAAAACGCAAATTTATATCTCCATTCCAGTGCTAAGCCTTTCTGGTGGTATCCAAGAGGCATCTCAAGCTTTCTGTGCTCCAAGTGAAATTCATGCTCTCTTCTTAACCAAATCTCTTGCTATCACACCTTCCATACCTCACATAGTAGTCATTCTATTCTTCTAGCTGCTTAGGCAGCTATGCTACCATTTTTCTCACACTCCACATCCAATACATCATCATATCATGTCTCTCATTATTTCAAACATAGTAAAAACAATCTGGCCAACTTGGAAGAATATAATACTATGTATGATTTGGAGGAAACAAAACAAGCAATTAAACAAATAAAATATAATTTCAGAGATTTATTTAAATCTATGGAGAAGATAAGAGTGGATAATTGACAAAAAGTTATTTTAGATGGTGTGGTCCAGAGAAGGACTCTTAAAGAAGATAAGACTAACCATTCAGATTCAGGTACAAGTGCATGATGGAATGTTGGTTTTCCTCAAAAGACATTCTTTTTTTCTTCCAGAGTATTGGGATTTCAGCTAAGCACATTAAGTTTCAGCTAAAGATTAAATCTTGAAGTTGGCTTTGCCGGTCATTTTTGTGACCTTATGACTGAATCCTTGCCAGTGGAATGTACTCAGAAGTAATGCATGCACTTACTATATCACTTTCTTGAAAATAATTTATTTTTCCTTCAACTTATATCTTCCTCCTTTCCTGCAGATAGAGTAGTTGTGATGAGGGTGGACTGAACTTGGCTCCAGATGAGCAAGACACACCATGTCCAGATAGTTCATTTTCAACCTGCTACATTAGCTTCCAAATAAATTACTGCTACATTTACTTCCAAATACATTGCTATTTGAGAATAACTACTATTGTATTTAAGCCACTAAATTTTGTTATCACAGTTTAACCTAATTTCTGTTTGTGGTGGATTAACTATGGGCACAATTTCTTTGCAGCTATTTTCTTCAAGAGGTGGAGTCTTTCTTCATGCTTGCATTGGGGCCCTTTGACATCATTGATTAGTGTACTATGGTAGAGAAAATGAGTGAGTTAGGAGTCTAAACTTCAAGAAGTCACTCAGCTTCATTTTTACACTGAAAATATTATGTAAGAAAGCCAGTCCAGCCTCCAGAGGATGAAAGAGCATGTGGAGAAGAAGAGAGTAACCAGAATCAACAGTTAGAAACGTTTGAGTAAGATCATCTTTGAACATTTCAGCTCAGCTGACCATGCAGAAGACACGTAACCTCATGAATGAGCCCATGTAAAAGCAGCAAAGAACTGCCTTGCCAATGGCAGAATTATGAGAAATGATAATAAACTGTTGTTTTAATCCACTAAGCATTATGGTACTTTGCTATACAACAATAGATAACTGATTAACTGTTCAGTTTTACAAATCTTTCTAATTAAGCTATGGGCTAAACAGAATCTTCATCTTCTTAGTGGCTTTCCTGAAAGCATTATTCACCTCTTTATTCCTTAGACTGTAGACAATAGGGTTCAACATGGGGACTATTATTGTATAGAACACAGATGCCATTTGATCATTGTCCATAGAATGACTAGAACTAGGTTGTAAATACATAAACATGACAGTTCCATAGAAGAGGGTGACTGCAGTGAAGTGTGAGGCACAGGTGGAGAAGGCTTTCTTCTGTCCCTCAGCTGAGCGCATCCTCAGGATGGCAATGAATATGAACAGATAGGAGGTCAAGATTATTATCAGGGCAAAACAGACATTGAAAGCTGCTAAGATAAATAGCACGATCTCGTTTATGTAGATGTCAGAGCAGGAAAGAGCCAGGATTGGGGGAATATCACAGAAAAAGTGATGGACCACATTGGAACGGCAGAGGAGAGGCTAAAGGTGAATCCAGTGTGAATGGCAGATTCAGTAAAGCCCCAGACATAGCAGCCTACTGCCATTCGAGCACACAAGCTGGTGGTCACATTGGTGGTATAATGTAAGGGCCTACATACTGCTGCATGACGATCATAGGCCATGACAGCAAGCAGAAAACAGTCTACACTGGCAAAAGCCACAAAGAAGAACATCTGAGCAGCACATCCACCATAGGAGATGACTTTATCCCTTGTGAGAAACCCAGCCATCACCTTGGGAGTAATAGCCGAGGAGTAAACACAGTCCACCAGAGAGAGGTTACTGAGAAAAATATACATGGGAGTGTGGAGACGGGAGTTCAACAGAATCAATGTGATCATGCCAAGATTTCCAATGAGAGTGGTGAGATAAATGAGAGTAAATGTTATAAAGAGGAAGACTTACAGTTCTGGGTTGTCAGTCAGTCCCAAGAGTCTAAACTCATTCACCTTGGTGCTGTTCTCCATGGATACTATTTTGAAATTGTGGTTCACCTGTGAAAACAAGAAGGCAGGATGGATAAATTACTCATGCATGGAAAATGACTCAGAGCTCCCCCCATGTCCCCCCATCCAAATGACATGAGCACACCATGATACCGTTATCAGTGCAGACTCCCCAACAACCACAAGATTGGTATCTTCTGACCTTCATCTTTCAGATGAAGATGTAAAGGTACACACATACTCATCAGTTCACGACCTCCACTGAGATATTCCAAATGCCCACTCAGAAAATGGCCATTGCTTATTTTCATGTGGGTTGAAGGGTTTTGCGATCCTCATTTTATCCCCTTGGAAAAACAACATAAATGTTCCTAAGCTTCAATTTCTTCATCTGAAAAAGTTAAGTGAGCATTGTGTTTCCAACTTTTTCTATATTACAAGACTCTTTTAAAATGGTAGTTTGAAAACAATACAAGTATTTCGAGAGGCAGCATACTGTGCTGGTGAAGAACATGGTCTCTGGGATGACCTGTCTTGCATTTAAATCCTGTCATTTCCACCTGCCAGCTGGATAACCCCGGGCAAGTCATGGCCTTTCTATGTGTCAGTTTAAAACAAGAGTGATAATAATAGTACCTCACAAGACTGTTTGGAGAATTTAATGAGTTGATATGTTTGAATTACCCAAAATACCACCTAATAGTTAGTGTGTAATAAATCATAAGTTTTACCATTATTAAATAAGTGTTACTATTATTAACAATATGTATAGAAGGTTGTTGAAAAATTAACAGAATGAATCTAACACAACTATTGGAACCACACTACTAAAGAAATTTATATGGGTGCGTGGCCTCATAACTTAAATTCAAATCCATTTAAACACAAATGCCAACATATGGTAGTTGTCGTTCTCTGCCTGACTTATTTCGCTCAGCATAACACCCTCAAGTTCCATCCACTTGTGGGAATGAGCATTGGGTGTTATATGGAAACCAACTTGACAATAAACTATTAAAAAAAAAAACAAATCCATTTAAACAAACTTACCACTTTAAAAAATATTAATGACAAAAAATTGGGGGCTGAACATTAGGAACAATTAGAGGTACAAATGTTGAGATGCCATCTTTCATGGCATGACTTCTGCAAGAGGAGTCTGTTGAAGGTTGTACCAATTATTTCAGCGAACTGTATAATTTCATCATAAAACAGACACCACAGCACTCAGAATCCAGGCTATCTATCTGGTCAAACCTGATAAAGTCTTCAACAAAGAATCTCTTAAAGCCAGAATTATTTAGCCCTGGCTCTCTTTCCTTCACACCCCTCTGTAGTCCGTGAGCACATCTGTTATCTTTACCTTCAAAATATATCCCTAATTCATGTGCTTGTCAGTCTCCCATGTACCTGTTCTAGGCCATGCCATCATTTAGGTCATGCACGGTAAGAACTCAGGCCCACAGTGGGTCACTGGGAAAGGTAGGAAGAGGAAATCTGAGGTGAGATGCAGATATGGGAGCTGAAAAGAAATGGGAGTCAAGGAGTACATACTAAAGGATGCTGAAAATTTGTCTTTTCAATTAGATAGTAAATATGTCCTATAGGCCACGTCTTTTCAATGCTAACAACAATAATATCAGCAATAATGGATAGCCAGGCACTACCATTACTTGTTTGCAAAAGTCTAAAACCTCTGATCAAGGGCCTCTGAAAAGCCTGTACAAAGTTGCACACGAGACTTTGTTTTAATAGCACAGGACTAGGTACTGCACATGTGTTTAATTAACCGCCTCAATAAACAGTTCATTCAGAGATTCACTCATTCATTCTTGTATTCATTTATTGATTTTTTCACTCATCACCTTAACAAACATGTACTGAGTGCTCACAGGTGTCTAAGTGCTCTCCTAAGAGCAGGGATGCTAAATGATGAGAAAAATGCCATCCTCTACAGTTTGACAAAAATCACCATTTTTCTAATCAGTAAAGGTTGTTGTGACATCTAGCCTCTGGATGAGTAGGAAGTGTGAGAATATTAAAACCTGGGATATTAAACTCTGAAAAATCCATGGGAAGGTGTTGCCCTTGTAACTTTATGTAGCACTTCTAATACCACAATCTAAACAGACCATAGAACTGAGCTAAACATTTACCTTGTCCTTCAAGGAAGGTAATATAACTTCACTAATGATCTTCACACTGCTAGTGCCACTCAAAAAGAAAAAAAGTGTCTTGTTGATCTCCTTTCTTAATGTCTGGTCACAAAGACTGACATCCTCTAGAGGCAGGGAGATATATAAAGAAAAGATAATTGCAAGGTGGGGATTACAAAATATTCTACAATCTGTCACACAGGGAGGCTGCCATGAAGAAAAACAGGAGAAAGTCTCTGAACGGACTCTGCCAAGTACTGAGCAACTCCAAGAAAGAATCATTATACCCACCATTATAAAATGGAAGACATTTTAGCTTGGGGTTTATCACTGCTCATTGTTACAGGCTCAGAGCAATATGCCCAAGAAGCAAGGCCACTAAGTAAAATGGACAAGCTTTGACATTAAGATTCATAAACAGAGCACCAAAGAGCTTTTGGCACACAGACGGGTCCCTCTAAAATGATGTTGGGATGCCTGGGTGGCTCAGTGGGTTGAGCAACCAACTCTTTATTTTGGTTCAGGTCATGATCTCACCATTGTGGGATCGAGCCGTGCATTTGGCTCAGGAGGGAGCGTGGAGCCAGCTTGGGACTCTCTCTTCCTCTCTCTCTCTGTCTCTTCCCTGCTCTCTCTCTCTCAAAATAAATAAAGAAGCTTTTAAAAAATAAATAAAATAAAATGATGCCAATAGAGTCATGTTGGGATGTTAGAAGTCAATGACGGGGAACCAGAAGGATTTATACATACATGAAATTCTCAGTGGAATAGGTACCCAAGAGGGCAACCTCAGCCTCTGACTCGATTCACATAGAGAAGAAACAATTAGAGCCCCAGCCTACTTTGTTAAGGCATAATAGTGATGTATTTACATTACTTGGGATTATTTCTTCTTGATAGTGCAGACATCTTCAGAAGAGATTCAGAAGTAACTTTCCTGACAGCTGTCAGACAGAATCATGAGAAAGGTCATGGAAACCAGGCTGGGGCCTTACAGGACATGTGTTGTCCCAGAGCCACACAACTTCCTAAAATTCATGTGAGGAAGGTTAAAGTTTATATAACCCTCGACATTTCAGTTCTTTCATTTATAAAATGGAGACAATGGGGACACCTGGGTGGCTCAGTTTGTTGAGCGTCCAAATTTGGCTCAAGTCATGATCTCACGGTTGGTGAGTTCAAGCCCTGCATCACTGCTGTCAGAACAGATCTTCTGTGCTGTCTCAGATCTTCTGTCCCCCTCTCACTCCACCCTTCCCCCGCTCATGCTGTCTCTCAAAAATAAATAAACATTTAAAAAATAAAAAGATAAAAAATATCTTTTTTTAAAAAAAATAAACATTTAAAAAATAAAAAGATAAAAAATATCTTTTTTTAAAAAAAAGAGGATGATATGCCTACTTCATATAGTTGTTATGAGAAGCATATAAATTAATATTTATATGTTTTTAAAATAAAGCCTGGTAAATAGTAAACCCACACCAAACACCATAAAAATAATTGCAGTCTTACTTTTTTGTGAGGGAACCTCCATTCATTTCTGAAAGTGTCCGTTATCTTAAAAGAAATTATTTATCCCTTAGAGGCCTTAGGAGTCACTATGAGTTTATTTCAAAGACCCTACCACAGTGGGATTGAGATGTTTCTTAATAATTAGCAAACTGAGTAGTAAAACATAGAAGAATTCAAATAGGAGCTGCTTAAACTGACAAAGCAGGGAAATAAGAATTCATCTGTAGCGTATTTAGTTTGCCCACTGACTTTAGACAAAGCTGAACAACGTGGAGACTCAACAAAAAAATACCAGATCTATTTCTACATAGAAACTATAACATGGCCACTGGAGGCTGAGATATGACATTTTCCTGGATGCCCTTTACCCAAAATCTTCCTATTTTTTGGTAATTGACCACAATGTGAAACGTGGTGGGAAACTGTACAGCACTATGTTCACGAGTCTTTCTAGAGAAGACTCCAAATGGTGGCATGAGTGCAAATCCTGGTTCTTCCCAAACTGTCCTAGAACTTGAGCAAATTAATTAATGCCCCTAAGCTTCAGTGTCCTCATAAGTAATATGGGAATAACAATAGCACATATTTATAAGGTTGCCATGAGGTTTAAATTTATCAAGATGAGCCAAGTACTAAGAGCACTGTCAATGTATGAGGAAGCTATATATTTGAGAGCTGTTATTGTTATTTCACTTACCATGCTCACAGGTCAGCCAGCAGCAAAAGAATTTATTTCAGCCAAAGGGATGCAATAAAAAACATTGGATAGTTAGAATTAATTTACAGTAGGTGTTGCGGCATGTGACATTAGTAAGGGTCCAACAGTTGTGATAATGGCAGCCATCGATAGTAGGGTCCAGGGCAGAAATGGTGGATGCACCAAAGGAACTATTTTCACAAAACTGTTCCAAGGGTTTTCTCTTGCCTGTGGTTTCTACCTTCTGGATTTCTATGTTTAACACTGATTTTCTTAGCTTAAATGATCGAATATTCCCCCTTGGTTTTGTGAGCACACCTTTATTCTTCTAATAAATCTCTTTAGTACTTAAGTGAACCAGAGTTGATATCTGTTGTGTACAACCAAGGTCACCTCTATCCCCCACATATCACCTATATCTATGTTTTAGGTATGGTGACAGTAGAGGGAGACTAACCAGGAAAAGTAGGTATCCACTTTTACTCAAGGTCCTGAATTGTCTTGTCTTACCTTTTAACTCCCAAATGGACCATGACTAGACCCCTTGACACCACATGCCAAACATCAAGAATCTTGATTTACAGATTTTATATATTAACTATGGGAAAAGCTGACATGCTTCTTTGTCTCTCCTTACTCATATTATCTTGGCCTACTTACTCACCAGTGATGTATCAACTTCATTCTAGCAAAGGAATATTCCAACTCAATTGGCTGGGAGTGAAAATAAAAATAAATGCCATGAAGGAGGAGCATATTTGGATCCGTTCTCAGGTTTCCTAATTCAGCAAAATATAAATACAATTTATAGTAGTTTATGTTACTAGAAAATGACCAAAAAAAAATAAGCGGAAGTAGGGAGAGCACCCTAATCCTAACACCAGATAAATGCATTATCATTAAGGAAAGCTACAAACATCTCTCACGAACATAGATATAAAATTCCTCACCCAAAGATTACCAAACTGAATCCAACAGAGTGTATAAAAAATATTATACACAATGACTAAGTGGTAATTATTTCAGGTATGCAAGGCTGAGCCAACATTTGAAAATCAATCGATGTAATCAACCGTATCCATATGCCAATGAATAAAATTAAACATGATCATGCCAATTGCTGCAGAAAAAGTGGTTGACAAAATCCAATATCCATTCGTGATAAAAATTGTCAGAGAGCTAGGAATAAAGGAAAACAAATCGCACATAGTAAGTGGGGAAGACTGGAAAGAACCAAATTCGAGTCAGACATATTTAGCTTCTTACAGGTATAAATGGATATAGATATGGAAATAAGCCTAAATTTGTATGTATGTCTATATCCTGGTTTTGTCTTCTAAGATCACCTAGAAGTGACATCCCAGTAGCAATGAGCTTACCCGGCTCCTAGATCTTATTTTCTAAATGTTATTCTCTAATAAATGGAAGCAGAGCTCTTTGGAGAAATAACTGATTCTAGGGGTAGGGCAGGGTCAATGCAAGAGGAGTCTGAGTATTGTGTAATGCTCCAACACAAGGAAGTATTCAAAACTAAAAAGATGAGGGCATGTCTAAAGGAAATGAGACAAACTGAAAGAGCTCCCAATGACCAAACATGGAACAATTTGAGCAAATAAATAACGTAATTTTGGATTATAACCCAAAGTATACAATAAGGATGTGATCTCATATTGACATACACAAATGATTGAAATAAATGAAAGAGGAGAGACAGATCTTTCCCTTCAAAGAATTTGAAAGAATTTATTTATATATTTCCCTCCACTCCTGGAGGTGAACCTGAGTCCCCCACGGGCTGGAATCTAAAGTAGTCTTAGTGACTTGCTTACAAAAAATAGAATATAAAAAAAGGAGAAATTTGCTTCCCACTGGACAACCTGACAAAACTCTCTTGACCAGGTGATTGAAGGTAATAGCACAGTGCCAAGTCATGTTGTGAACCCCTGATATAACAAGAGAAAAGGGAAATTCCTGTTTCTGACATAAAACCCAAATATGTTACTTAACCATGACCCCAAAAAACCCAAAACCAAACAACTACAAACTGAAAGCCACTCTACAAAATATCTGACTCGTACCCCTCAAAACTGTCCAAGTCATGAGAGATGAGGGAAGACTGAGACACTGTCACAGGCCAGAGAAAACTAAGGAGCCATGACAACTCAATTCAATGTTGATCCTGAATTGTAGCCTGCAAGGGAAAAAGGACAGTACTGGAAAAAAACTATATAATCCATGTAAAATCTGAAGTTTAGATAACAGTGATGCCAAGGTTGGCTTCTTAGTGTTGATAAAGGTATCAGGTTAGAGTAAGACATTAATAGGTGAAACCAGGTGAAACTAGGGTAGGGATATATGGGGTATATGGGAACTGACAGGAATATCTGTAAGTTTTTGAAAATTTAGAATATTCTAGAATTTTAAAAAATATTCAAAACAATAATAATAAAATGGGTCCAGCAGGAGAAACATCACTCTTTTCATAGCCCTCAGAGCCAGAAGGGAATGCATATTAGTATCCCACTAACATCTGCATGATTACCTTAAAGCATTCAAGCACAGTTTTATAAATGTTGCTCCTGATTACACAGAGATAGAAAGAGAAGACACAGATGCAAATACCCTTCGGTAGCTTTGTTACAGCTAACTGGAGAACCAAAATCAAATAACTGTATTTCACACTGGGATACAGAATGCAGGTTATGTTTACATTCAAAATAGATGTTTACAATCGTTGGAGTTAGTTGTACATTCAGCATATATCAAGTAATTTTCCAAGTCGAATCAGATGTTAAACTTTTAATAGTTTTTTTATTTTAGGTCGTTTTACAGTTTACTAAACAGAATTTGTTTTATTGTGTTACCTGTCACTTAATAACACAATTCTTAAGGGAAAAACATGAAATAGTTTCAGATGAGCCCCTGGATGGTGAGAGCTCCGAAAAATCTTTGCATCTAAAATTGGGAGTCCAAGCACCAAGTGAGATTATGGATAAAAATACTCCATGAAAAAGAAAAGCAGCCGTGTCTCCTGAAATGTTCTAAATTATATTTAGAATCATTATTTATTTGTGATGTGATATAATTATCTGTGGCTCAACGATCCAACCTATTGACATAATGTACTCACAACAGAATTAGTTCATTGATTTCACAAAAGAATCTTGAGCCAGACACTCTAATAGGTACCAGGGATAGAGTTGTGAACATAGTAGATGAAACCAGAGCTTTAGGGGAGTTTACATTTTAGTTAGCAGGTATAGATAAACAGGTGAACAGATAAAAATAAGTGAGTGTTGGGTGGCTCAGTCGGTTAAGCGTCCAACTTCGGTGTAGGTCATGATCTCACCGCTCATGGGTTCGAGCCTCACGTCAGGCTCTGTGCTGACAGCTCAGAGCTTAGAGCCTGCTTCAGATTCGGTGTCTTCCTCTCTCTCTCTGTCCCTCCCTCACTCGCACTCTATCTCTCTCTCAAAAATGAATAAATGTTAAAAATTTTTAAAAATAAATGAGTGTTAATAAGAACTATGAGGAATAGAGCAGGCTGAGGTGAGGTCCAGGAGGAGCCAAGTGACCATTTTATGAAGGAACTCATACCCATAGGATAGGTAACATTTAGGGAGAGGCCTAAAGGACACAAGGGAACATTCCTAGCAAAGGAAACAGCAAGTACAAAGGTGCTGAGGTAAGAGCACGCTTTGAGTTGTTAAGGAATAACAAGGAAATTAGTACAAATGATGTGAAGTCCATGAGTGGGAGAGTGAAAACAGATAGTTCAGATCAACTAAAGTATAAATGAATGAGAAACCATAACCATTTCAAAGCATTTCCAGAGAGAAGTGTGATTTGTTATTCTTAGTGCATTGTCTTTACTCCATGTGAGGAGTTGGAGGTCATATACATATAAGTGGAAAAAGACCTGTATTATCTCTTCAGTGTTCCTCTCCTCTGACCAACTTATCTTTTGGAAAATTATCATATGAACATGCTGTTTCTACATAATGACTCAGTCAAGGTGCAAATATCAATTCATTTAAGTGCTATACTTATGTATGTTTTTTTTCCCATAAAATATAATGACTTAAAAAATACATACCTTCATTTAAAAAACACTAGGGTACTTTTTTCTGCATTTGGGACTCTTAGAACAAATCTTCAAACAAATAAATAATATGATTTGACAAATTTATATTCTAATACCTTCTTTGACAAATTTCCTACTCCCACATGCATGTGTGCAAATGGAACTCCTGCATTACTTTTATTCACAGACTTGGGTAACCCCCATTCTCATGGAGGTTTATTTTGCATGTGGTAAAGAAAATGCATATGGAACAAGTGAATGAATCAAATGTGATTAACCATAAGATACTGAGGAATAAACCTAACCAAAGAGGTAAAAGATCCATGCACTGAAAACTACAGAAAGCTTATGAAGGAAATTAAAGAGGAAACAAAGAAATGGAAAACATTCCATGCTCATGGATTGGGACAACAAATATTGTTAAAATGTTTATATTATCAAAGAAATCTATGTATTTAATGTAACCCCCATCAAAATAACACCAGCATTTTTCACAGAACTAGAACAAACAATTCTAAAATGTGTATGGAACCACAAAAGACCCCAAATAGCCAAAGCAATCCTGAAAAAGAAATGCAAAGCTGAAGGCATCACAATTCCAGACTTCAAGTTACATTACAAAACTGTAGTCATCAAGACAGTATGGTACTGGCCCAAAAACAGACACATTGATCAATGAAACAGATAGAAAATCCAGAAATGGACCCACAATTATATGGTCAACTCATCTTTGACAAGGCAGGAAAGAATATCTGATGGAAAAAAGACAGTCTCTTCAATGAATGGTGCTGGGAAAACTGGACAGTGACATGCAGAAGAATGAAACTGAACCACTTTCTTACACAGTACACAAAAATAAATTCAATATGAGCATCGTTTCATGTACCATATGTTTGCACGTATAGGAGGATTAGGAGGAACTTGACGGAGGACCAAGGGGGAGAAGAAGGGCGGAAATGGTGGGGGAAAGGGAGAGAGGCAAACCATGAGAGACTCTTGAATGCTGACAAAAACTGAGGACTGATGGATGTGGGGAGGAGGGGGGGATGGGCATGAAGGAGGGCACTTTGGGGATGAGCACTGAGTGTTATGTAGAAACTAATTTGACAATAAACTATTTGTAAAAAAAAAAAAATAAAAAAATAAAAGCTTCTGCAGAGCAAAGGAAACAAACAATAAAACTAAAAGGCAACCAATGGAAAAAATAAAAAAATAAAAAAATAAAAATAAATTCAATATGGATTAAAGACCTAAATGTGAGACATGAATCCATCAAAATCCTAGAGAAGAACACAGGCAGCAACGTCTTTGACATTGGCTGTAGCATCTCCTTATTAGACACATCACTGGAGGCAAGGGCACAAAAGCAAATATAAACTATTGGGACTTTGTCAAGATTAAAAGCTTCTGCACAGCGAAGAAAACAATCAACAAAACTAAAAGGCAGCCTACAGAATGGAAGAGGATATTTGCAGATGACATATCTGATTAATACTGATTTTTAAATGCAGTCCTCCAAATGTCTACATTCACTGTGAGTTCTTACGGTTAAGCTATTACATTTATGTTTATAATGTTTACTCTTTAATCAAAAATATACTTTTGAAGAGATGAGAACATCACTCTAGGAAATAAAGTACAGTGTGACCCATGATAGGGAAGTCATCGCACCAGGAGGATCTAAGAAGGTTAAACTGGTGGGAGTGGGGGCTGCCTGGATGGGTCAGTCAGTTGAGCATCAGACTTTGACTCGGGCCATGATCTTACAGTTCGTAGGTTCAAGCCCTGCATTGGGCTGTCTACTGTCAGCACAAAGCCTGCTTCAGATCCTCTGTCCCCATCTCTCTATACCCCTCTCCTGCTCATGCTCTTTCTCTCTCTCTTTCAAAAATTAATAAACATTTATTTTTTTAAAAAAGTTGTTAAACTGGGTTATTGTGGATCCTACATCATTAAAACACTAACACTGGAGACAATTTTGTCTGTCTGTGTCTATGGGATACCAGGAGGTTGACTGTACGTATGTGAAGATGCATGTCCTGTAGAAAACGACACTGCAAGGGCACCTGGGTGGCTCAGTTGGTTAAGTGTGAGACTTCAGCTCAGGTCATGATTTCACAGTTCGTGAGTTCAAGCCCCGCACCAGGCTCTTTGCTGTCAGCAGGGAGCTTGCTTCAGATCCCTCTCTCTGTCCCTCCTCTCATGCATGCTCTCTCTCTTCCAGTCTCTCTTTCTGTCTGTCTCTCTCTCCAAAAAAATAAGTAAACAATTAGTATCCAAAATCTATAAAGAACTTATCAAAGTCAACACCCAAAAATCAAGAAATCCAGTGAAGAAATGGGAAAAAGACATGAACAGACACTTTTGAAAGGAAACATTCAGATAGCTAACAGACACATCAAAGATGCTCAACATCACTCCTCATCAGGGAAACACAAATCAAAACCGCAGTGAGCTACTACCTCACACCTGTTAGAATGGCTAAAATTAATAACTCAGGAAGCAATAGATGCTGGTGAGGATGCAGAGAAAGGGGACACTTGCACTGTTGGTGGGAATGCAACCTGTGTAGCTGCTCTGGAAAACAGTATAGAGGTTCCTCAAAAATTAAAAATAGAGCTACCTTATGACCCAGCAATTGCACTACTAGGTATTTATCCAAAGGATACAAATGTGCTGTCTTGAAGCAGCATGTGCACTCCAATGTCTAGAGCAGTGCTACTGACAATAGCCAAAGTGTGGAAAGAGCCCAGATGTCCATCAAGTGATGAATGGATAAAGAAGATGTGATATATCTTTATTTATATATATATGATGAAATGATGATATATAATGATATATATATATGATATATATATATATGATATAAATGATATATAATGAAATATTACTCAGCGATCCAAAAGAATGAAATCTTGCCATTTGCAACAATCTGGATGGAACTAGAGTGTATTATACTCAGCGAAATAAGTCAGTCAGAGAAAGACAAATATCATATGATTTCACTCATATGTGGGACTTAAGAAGCAAAACAGAAGAACATATGAGAAGAGAAGGAAAAATAAGATAAAAACAGAGAGGGACCATAATTGACTCTCAAATACTCAAATATTTTTATATATTAAATATATACTTAATACATGTGTGGGTAGATAAAGAAAGATGACAATACAGAAAAGGAAGAGGAAGAAGGAGCAGAAAGAGGAAGAGAAGGAAAAGAACATATTTATTGAATAGCTATTGAATCGCTACTTGTTGAGATGAGCACTAGGTGTTATTTGTAAGTGATGAATCACTAAATTCTACTCCTGAAACCATTATTGCACTCTGTTAACTAACTTGGATTTAAAGAAAATAATAAATAAATAAATAATATTAAAAATAAAGTAAAAAATAAATAAATAAAAAGAAGATGACACAGCAGAGATGAGGGAAGCACAGGTGGAAAAGGTGTGCTGGCGCCCCCTACAGGAGAACATACCCCAAATGATGATCACTGTGAGCAGGCAGAAAAGCAAGGTAACCAGAACAGAAAAGACATTGAAGTCCTGCCTGCCGAGAAGCAAGAACCAGCTCACAGGTCGGTTTATGAGAGCCACGGGGAGCCATAACCGGCTGCTTGCTTTCTCAGAAGAAGTGATGAACCATATTGGACTCACAAGAAAAGAGATTTGGGGTGAATTCTGACACTGAGGAAACCCACAGACCTCTGCACAGTCTATGGCCAGATGGCCAAGCATGTGGGCTGTCCTGGCGGGGGTACAATGCGGAGGTTTACATACTGCTGCCCAGCTGCCACAGGACATCAGTGGCCTGTCAGTTCCTCACCACCATACTTTATTTCAGTGATAATGGAAAAATGTCTTTTATTTCACCAATATCGGACCAGTTCTAAGAATACAGACCTAAATGTGATAGCACCTTTGCCCTCAAAGAGTTCACAGTTAAATCGTACAGCTACACATATAAATGTGCACATAGATATAAAATCTATAACATATTAAATATACATAACAAGTATTAACATTTATAAAAAATATATAACTGGATCTATTCCAATTTATTAATAGTTATAGATATAGCTGATAAATATTTTTATATATTAAAAATATACTTAATACGTGTTTGGGTAGATAAATAAGGATGACAATACAGAAAAGAAAAAGGAAGGAGGAGCAGGAAGAGGAAGAGAAGGAAAAGAACATATTTATTGAACAGCTATTCTCTGTCATGCACTATGATAATTGCTCTTGCATGCAGCAAAATAGGCATTATTACCTTCAGGAGAAGCTCAAAGGATTTTAGTAAGTTTTCTTAGATCAGAATATTTGATTGGAACGGACTTTTTTCTTTTTCTCCAAAACTTAGGCTAATGTTAATTGTCCTAGCCGTGTTAGTTATGTTTAGAAGCTGGGTGGGGACTAATGTTAAATATTTGTAGAATTAAACTGTATTGTAGACATTTGACAGTATTTCTTGTCATATGTCCTCCTTCTTCTTACCAAACAGCCTGTAGATTGTCTTATGGGAATCTTTTTATATTAGCTGGTATAAATAATACTAGCTGCTATACAAGGAAAGTGCAAAAACCACAATGGCTTAAACATAGAAATTTGTCTTGCTCATATTCTGTTTAGTTAGTTGTTCTATGGGATCTCATACAGTGAGTCAGCAATCCAAGTTCTTTCCATTTAGTGGCTCCACACGCCTGTGGCCTGGATACCCTATCCAGCAGGTGATAATGGAAGAGAGAATAAGCAGAGGGTCACCTGGGAAGTTTCTTGGGCCAGACTTGGCATTGGCACATGGGACTTACACTCACTTTCATCTACAAGAATCCAAAGACATGACCTCAACTAATTGTATTCAAGTTGAGAAGTTCGTATAGTTGTGTGCTCAAGAATTAAAAGAAAATAGTTTGGCACAGAAAGAACAAGTGTCACCCACTGTAATGTTTACAGTCATCAAATATCCATTTTACTCCCTCCGCCCCCACAGATCATATTATCTACTTTCACTAGGGAGACAACCTAAATCTCAACTAATCACTATCAAGGTTCAATGTCCAAGATATCAAAGGGGGTTAACGGTTCCCTCCATTCAGTCCAAATGTGGCTCCTTGTGGTCCAGGAACTTATGAACTAAGCAAACAAACAGCTTATCTCACATCATACTCAATATATGATATACAAACAGGAAGAAGGGAAGTAGAAAAATATCCCTTTTAGGAAAGTAAAGAATGGAAATACAGTGGTCACTTTTGAAATCTTGCTGGGTTAGCATTATGAAGGCTCCCTCAACCTAGACAATGGAGATATTTCTTTTGAGATCCTATTTTTCTTTCTGGGAGAACTCCACTTTCCATTGTTTTCCTGGTTCCTAGTTCTGTTAGGCTTGTAGGGGTTTTTTTCTTATCCACTATTCTGTAAGATCATTTCTGAAGTGTATCAAAGACAAAATGAAATCTGAGACAAAATTAATAGAGGCTGGTTTTGTTTTGTTTTGTTTTGTTTTGTTTCAAAAAGGGAAGCCATCTGCTATTCCTTGTGTTTTAGCAGGGGTTTAAAGATGCTATAAAGGAGAGTAAATTTTATAGATTAAAAAGAAGAAATACTGAGATGGTGTAATATTGACAAGCATTTTATTAAGATGGGATTTTTAGAAGAGACTTTCTAACTGGTTTTCAGGTACTTTTGATGGGTCTTGGTTAGTTTTACGGTTCTGCTGAAAAGTTCTGAGACATTTCAAAAGAGAAAAGGCTGTTCAATGCTAGGAACATGGTGTATTAGTGTCTGGCCATGTCTGGGAACAAGTAGGGGTATATATTGAGTGCTGTTTTGTGTCATGTTTTTATGTGAAGCTTATGGACACATCAGGCAGTTTTAAGTACGTGTTGGGGATTATGAGATCTTTAAGGTATATTCAGTTTTTATAACTTACTTCCACATCCACAATTTCCAATTTCTAGAGTTGTTTTAATGCTCATCCAAAGAATGGTAAAAGCAAGGCTCATAGCTTTTCTTGCCAATGCAATTCCCTCAATAACCTGATGAAGTGTTTTCAATTTCTACTATTAGATCCAATATTGGTCACCATGTCCAATTTCTTTTTCTTAGACATAACTACTTAGCCTTTTTTATTTGTCTCCTTCTGCCCATGGCTTTCTCTTCCAACTTAATAGCAGCTGTATCAGTTATATGCTGCTTGTAGAACACCACTCAAAACACTGATGTAAAACAATAACCATTAAAATTTTTTTAATGTTTATTTATTTTTGAGAGAGAGTGTGAGCAAGAGAGGGGCAGAGAGAGAGGGAGACACAGAGTCCAAAGCAGGCTCCAGATTCTGAGCTGTCAGCATAGGCCCCAATGTGGGACTCAAGCTCATGGACCACGAGATCACGACCTGCGTTGAAGTCAGATGCTTAACTGACTAAGCCACTCAGGTGCCCCAAACAATAACCCTTTTCATTTCCCTATGCGGTGTCATGGATAGGATACTAGAATAGGACATCAGAGATAAAACAAGTGAAATCCAAATAAGGTATGGGATTCAGTTAATAGCAATGTGTGAATGTAGGATTCTTTGTACTGACAGCGTACCAAGGGACTGTAAGGTGATAACACTGGGGTAAACTGGGTGGTGGGTGTATGGGAATTCTTACCCTGTTGTTGCACTTTTTCTGTAGGCCAAAAAGTATTCCAAAAGATTTTATTAAAAATAATTTTTAATTTTTCAAATTTGTTATTAAAATTTTTTATATTAAAGTTAGTTAACATACAGTATAATGTTAGTTTTAGGTGTACAATGTAGTGATTCCACACTTCCATACAACACCCAATGCTCATCACAACAAGTGCCCTCCTTAATCCCTATCACCTATTTAACACATCCTCTCACCCACCTCCCATCTGGTAGCCATCACTTTGTTCTCTATAGTTAGGAGTCAGTTTCTTGGTTTGCCTCTCTCTCTCTCTTTTTTCCCCTTTTGTTCATTTTTATCTTAAATTCCACATATGAGGGAAATCATATAGTATTTGTATTTGTCTTTCTCTGACTGCCTTATTTTGCTTAGCATTGTACTCCCTAGCTCTATCCATGTTATTATAAATGGCAAGATCTCATCCTTTTTGATGGCTAAGTAGTATTCCATCGTGTGAATATGTGTGTGTGTGTGTGTGTGTAGATATATTACATATATAGATATATACTACATCTTCCTTATCCTTTCATCAGTTGGTCAACACTTAAGCTGTTTCCACAATTTGGCTATTATAGATTATGCTGCTATAAATATCGGGGTATATGTATCAAAAATAGGCAAAAGATTTTAACAGACTTTTCACAAAAGAGGATAATTGGAATGGCAAATAAGCACATAAAAATATGCTCGACATCATTAGTCATTAGAGAAATCGCAAACTAAAACAATAAGGAGATACACTACAAACTTATTAGAATAACTACTGTCAAGAAAAGCCCACCTATAAATATAGAGTACTGTCAAGGATGTGAAGCAGTTGGTACTCTCATACATTGCTTGTGGGAAAGCAAAGTATTATGCCTTTGTTGAAAACAGGTTGGCAATATCATATGACCCAGAAATCTCACTCCTAATAATCTACCCAAGTGAAATAAAAGCACATGTTCACATAAAATCCTGTATGTGAATGTTTATAAGATCTTTATTTGTATTAGCTAAAACTGGAAACAGCCCAAGTTTCCCTCAAGTGAAGAATGAATAAACAATCTGAATACATAGAATACATCTTAGTAATAATAAGGGACCAATTACAGGAAGGTACACAACTCCATAAATTTCAAACGCATTATGCTAGGGGAGAGAAGCATGACTCAAGAGATAACCTACCGTATGATTATTTTTTATGACATTCTTATAAGCAAAAACTATAGGGACTGAAAACAAATTAGTGGTTTCTAGGAAGTGGAAGGAGGGATCAATTACAAAAGATTGCAGGAAATTTTGGGGGGGTTAATAAACTGTTCTATGTCCTGATGTGATGGTGGTAATAGGGCCAATTACATTGGTACAAACTCTTAGAACAATACATTGAAAAGTGTGGATGTTACTGTATGTAAATTATATCTTATTTAGAAAAGGGGGGGTGAGAAAGACAAATAATCCAAATGCGTCCCTGTGCTTACTTAACAGACACTTCAGTTCCCCACTGACAGTTTAATTGCTTCTTTCCTAAATAAGTGAATGAAGGGAACTGTGGATAGTCCCATAGGGCACATGCTCCCCTGAGAACTCTGCATCCCTATAACTTTCTCCTGATTCCTATTCATTAGCCTTGGGAATCCCCAAATCACTCCATTTAACATCATTTTAGAGGAACTGTCTGTGTACAGAACCCTTCTCTTTCTTTGTTTATTCATCTGAATGTTAGTTGTCCCTGGTATACATGCTGTCTTCCTCCAAAAAGAATTTTCTTCAAGGCTACCCTCCCCAAAAAACCACTCTGAAATAAGAACTATACTGATTCAAGTTAAAATGAGTCCCGTTACCACGTTGGTTTATAGACCTTCCCTAATTTGCTATTCACAGACAGAATTCTGTAAGGTGAGAGAGAGATGCAATTTCATTATTTCCACTTCACAAATCAGGAAACTGATTTTGACCGGGGCAAATGACTCTTCCAAGGATCATAAAGAATACATAGGAGATGTAGGACCTGAATTGTCTTCCTAGCTCCACACCAGTGATTTTTTTCCCTCTATCCCTTCATGTGTCAGAGACCTTGAAACCCTTTCACCTGTACCAGAAAGAGCCTCTTCAATAGGATATATGCATTCTACCCTGGTTGAAGTTCTGGTATCAGAGACACAATTCATGGTTGCCTTTACTTTCTTGTCAAGGAGCAAGGTACGATTCTACATATTCTATACATTTTTAGTGCAAAGTGTAATTCACGAAAAAACAGTAGGGAATCTGTGTCTACTGTGAATTATTTTGGCAAAGTAATGGATGTGGTGAATATTTTTCAGAAACAATGAGGTAGAGCTGGTCTTAAACATCCAAATGTACATCATTATTCAACAAATAAGTTTGGTGATACTTAGCAAACATAGTGCTTTCTTAAAAAGGATGAGCAACAACAATAAGAAACAGAGGATAGATTATACTCTGATTGATTATGTAGTAATTTCATTCTGTTTCCTAACTGTAGGTCTGCTATGGAAGGGAAGGGAAGTATAATGGAGTGAAATGAAACTTCTTTAGACTCCAAAGGAATCATCATGAATTATAAATCGCCTTACTTTATTTCAACCTTCTTTCCCTCTTATCTTTCTCATATTAGTACCGGCTCACATAAACACCAGAAAGTCTGGTGGCTAAAGGCACAGGTTTACAATCTGTCTGATCTGGATATGAATCTTGAGTTTATTTCTTGCTATATGTAGACTTCTGTAAAGTCACATAACCTCTCCAACCTTCAATCCCTTAACCACAAAGTGTGGATAATAATACTCTATATATTATAACATTATAGGATAAACTTGTAGGATGCTATAACTTTTAAATTTATTCTTGCCAATTTATGAGGTATCCTTAAAAAGTTGTAGCATGAAGATTATACTACCTACTGTATAAAGTCATGAGGATGAAGAAAGAATGCACACAAACACACACACACACACACACACACACACCCCGAATGCTCTTATTAGAGATTATAGTACATAGTATATGCTAAAAAAATATGTTTGTCAAAGGTAAACAAACACAAATGTCTTTAGAAACTGGGTGTGAGAGGGGAAGTGGTGAAACCCTTCAGATGATGGAGAAGAGTAGTTGCCAATGAGTGAAAGCTGTGGCATAGGCTGCATTCAATTCAAGTAAGAAAAGTTACAGAATGGAGCTCACTTCAAAGGCAGATCTGGAAGCTAGAGTCTAACCCATGGACATGAAATTTCAATCCTGGGTTTTTGTCATTCAGTTTAGGGGGCCAGAGTAATGAGAGTAAGAATGAGTTCAAAACAGAAGAAAACTGTTCCAACCGAAGGTAAAATATGAATCTCAAGGAAGAAACTGAGCAAATGGCTGATGCAGCCAATGATAAAGTCAGAGGAAGGCAGATTGAGACACATGAAGGGGATCCATGTGTGGGCGTAGTGTGTGAGGAAAGACAAATCAGAGAGTGAGGCTATCAGACTTCAAAACTAATCTGTAACCTAGAGACTGGATATTGCTTCCCACCTTTATCAAAGCAAGATGGAGACCAGCATTTCACCCTACGAATAACATTAGAGCTAACTGTACTTACTGTTTTTCATGCATTGTTTTATGAACTCTCATAATTGCCCCTTCACATTACATCTTCATTTTTAGAAATGAAAAGACAAAATGAAGCTCAAAGAACTTAGGAAAGTGTCTCCTAGATTGTAAATATTAGGGTACAATCTGAACACATATGCACCTCTTCCCAGAGCTTGAGCTCTTCCACTCAGTGCGTTTCCTTCTCTTCAGAGAAGCTTTGCTGGTTGTACATGTCTGCAGCTGCAGTCTCGACACTGCATCTTTCCCTGTATGCCCCTGCTACCCCATTGTAAGTCCTACATCTATGAATAGTATCTTAGCCATTTAAGTACTCCTAACAACCCATTAAGATGGGTCCAATGGATTCCGTGACTGACTGTGAATAGGATTAGCTCAATTCAATTCAAGTTTCAGTTACTATCATGGGATTTCAGAATTAGTCTGCCCGGGTATGAAGCTTGACTCTGCCAGTTAACATTTGGGTAAACTTGGCGAATTACACAACCTTGTTGAGCCTAAGTTACCTCATAAAAGAAATGAGCATAATAGTTAACTGTTTTGGCTGGTGTGTGCTTCAGGTCTGAAGAACAAAAGATTGCCATGATTGAAACAATCCACAGAGCATTTACACATTTCGACCTCACTCTCTACTCTTTTCCATTTAACACTCTGTTCCTTTACTTCTCATCACTACAGGGCATCCTGTGATTCCCCACTGATATCCATGCGGAACAACACAGAAGTGAATTGAGTTCATTTTTCTAGGATGCACAGATGCCCCAGAACTGAAGGCCATGCTCTTTATGACGTTCTCCCTCACCTACCTCTTCACTCTAGTTGGAGTGGGGAGATTGTGCTGATTCTGTTGGGCTCCGGTCTCCACACTCTCATGTACTTTTTCCTCAGTGACCTGTCTCTCAAGGATTTTTGTTACACACCCAAGGTCATGGCAGGAGTTCTTATAGGAAACAAGGTCATCTCCTACAATGCATGTGCTGCGCAGATGCTTTCTGTTTTTTTGTTTTTTTGTTTTTGTTTTTTTTTGCAGCCTTTGCCACTGTGGGAAGTTACCTCTTGGCTTCAATGGCCTATGACCACTATGATGACAGGTGTGTTTGCTCATCTGGGCATAGGCTGATATGTCTGTGATGTTCTAAATGTCTCTGTAAATGTTGGAGATACCTTCAGTCTGTCTTTCTGTATGCCCAATGTGGTTCATCACTTTTTCTGCAATATTTCAGCAGTCATGGCTCTGTCTTGCTCTCATAAGTACCTCAATGAGTTGGTTCCTGTCTATATAACTGATTTCCTTTTTTTTTCTCTCTCTCATGGTTATCTTTATTTCCAATCTGTTTATATTTATCACCATCTTTTTTTTCTTAAATAGTTTATTGTCAAGTTGGTTTCCATATATTTATCACCATCTTGAAGATGCAATCAGTTCAGGGGCATCATAAGTCTTTGTCCACACATGCTTCCCACCTCACTACAGTCTCCATCTTCTATGGGACAGTAACCTTCAGGTATATACAGCCCAGTTCCAGCCATTCCATGGACACAAACAAAATAGCATTTATTATATGTATTTCCAAATTAAAACATAAACTCCATGTAAGCAGTAGCTTTATCTGCTTTGTTCATAACTACCCTCCATAGCTAAATGAGTTTCTGGATCATAGGAGATATCATCAAATATTTGTTAAATGAATGAATGAGCCATCTACATAGAATTATAGAATGTTTGGGGTCATGACTAGGGTTCTTTTTTGCTGAAATATTTTTATTTGAATTCTCACTCAGTGCTTTTAATCCCCATTTATGTGTACAGTGATTTTCTGGTAGCTATACTGTCATTCCATAGAAATGATGTCTCATTGACTAGTAAGTAGCACATCAAATAGATTCTATTTAGTAAATGATAAAAAGACATAAAGTACAAAACATTTTAAAGTTTAATATCTCATTCAGGTTGGAAAATTACTTTATACACACTGGCTATGCAGTTAATTCCAATGATTCTAACCATCTCTAGAAACTGGAAACATAATAGTACTTATCAATAGTAAGTACAGTCTACATTCAATATCCTAGCATGACAGTGTTCTTGTGTTTTATTTTGATCCTCAGGAGAGCTCAATTCTGTAATAAAAAATCTCTGTAGGAATTTGCATTGTTTTCTTTTCTGCCTCTACACATTTGGAGGCACTCATACTCACAGTAGGCATACGACTGTGCTTGAATGTGCTAAGGTGATCACACTGACACTTAGCATGGGCAGGGTGTTAGAATATAACATTCCTTTCTGGCTCTAGATCTATGATGATGGTGACGTATCTTCTGCTGGAACCATTTCAAAAATTACTTTTATCTGATAAAGGGCTAGCATCCAAAATCTATAAAGAACCTATCAAACTCAACACTCAAAAAATAAATAATCCAGTTAAGACATGGAGCAGAAGACACGAATGGACTTTTTTCCGAAGAAGACATCCAGATGGCCACCAGACACATGAAAAGATGCTCAACATCACTCATCAACAAGGAAATTCAAATCAAAATCACAATGAGGTACCACCTCACACCTGTCAGAATGGCAGAAACCAATAGCCAGCAGAACTGCTGTGGACCTTCTACAGATTTCACCAGTTCTACCCCCATAGGTATTTGTGTTCATATATACCAGCTGCCTAAATCCCTCCCACTTCCCTCCACCCCTGCCTTTCATTGGAATCTGGGACCCACAACAGCAGCCAGCCCAGGCCTGTGCAACTGCAGGAGTGGGAGACATTAGCCTAGACCACTACAGCCGACCCCCCACTGCCGTACACCTGTACCTCAGAAAGGATCTCCATGCTCTTGGTCCCCCTCCCAGCAGTAGACAGTGTTTACCTCTTACTCAGTGTTTGTTAGCATTGCTGTGGTTAGTACTGCCTTTCTTTACTGTGCTGACACAACACAGATACATAGTCCCTAGTTCTCAGAGATGGGTCCCTTTTCAGTGATCCTGACCTACGCTAGGTATGGTACACCTCTTGTGGTCTAATCCCAGGACATTATCCTGATCCACTCACACGGGTAGAGGGTTTTATTCTCTTTTCTTATATGAGTTCCAGTGAATTTTATCAGCATCTAAGGGCAGCAGTGACTTAAGCTGTTATTCTATAGAAAGGTAAGGGAGAGGAATCTGGGTGAACTTTTTTCTGTGATGTCTGCTGTTCCTTTCTCCTGGGTCAGTCCCAGGAGAGCAGCCCTCTCAGAAATCTCACTCCATCCTCAATCTTTCTTGTAAACACTGAGGAAGGTCTGTACAGCAGAGCATGTACATGAGTGTGAACTCCCTTTGTCTACATTTGTGAGTATTTATATTCTCATATCAACTCATACTAAACCTTCAGTCATTAATTTTAAAATTTTGATGAGGGGCGCCTGGGTGGCTTAGTCGGTTAAGCGTCCGACTTTCGCTTAGGTCATGATCTCGCGGTTCGTGGGTTCGAGCCCCGCGTCGGGCTCTGTGCTGACTGCCAGCTCAGAGCCTGGAGCCTATTTCAGAGTCTGTATCTCCCTCTCTCTCTGACCCTCCCCTGCTCACGCTGTCTCTCTCTCTCTCTCTCCTAGAAATAAATAAAAATATTTTAAAAATTTTTGATGAATTCTTCTATCAGTTACTATAGAACCTAAGAGCCTCTGCCACAGGTAGGCTAGCACTCAACCCGTCTCTTTGGGGAGATGCCTATCTTTGATTATATTTTCAGTTAGATAGCTGCCCTGTGAGCTCAGCTCTCTGACGAGTTTAATAAAAATCATAAAATTGCAGGAATCCTGATGATTTTTTTGCAAGGATGGTAGTAATGCTGATTCCAGATTTATGCATCCTAGTTCAGTGTTCAAAACCATTTCTTCTTGATAATGCAGGATATCTTTAAGAATAATCAAAACTTGGCATTACCTTCCTTAGGAATTAATTCTACATGGTCACCAATACAGAAAGAACAATAAATCCTTCAAGAAGGCTCATGCAACGTTGCTTTCAGCAATTATTCACGATTATAATGACATTGAAAGACATATTCATTCATCTGTGAATGAATATATTAAGTCAACAAACCACTTATTGAGTTCCAACTCAATAAGACACAACTCAGCCTTTGTGTTAGAGTCTGAGCATACACAGAAGAACAAAAAAGATATGGTTTCTGCATGAGTACATTTTGATTGGATGGGAGAGAGACCTTAAGCTCACAGATAAATACATAATTACAGATTTTAATATGTCCTCTGAAAATATAGAACAATGTACTCAGGAAAGGAATAAGAAAGGAAGCTGATGTTAAATAGCCTGGAGAAACACTTCCAGAATGGTAGAGGAAGGGCCTCTGAAAATCTGCCCCTTCATAAAAGTGAAGACAACACAGGAAAGAGGTTTCTTAAAACTTTCAAAGCTCTAGAAATTAACCAAAGGTTTGCAACAATCCAAAGCGTGTTTATTCAAGAAAAATGGCTGAATCTAGGTAATAATAATGAGCTTTCTGGCATCTTCACTGCCCTACTCCCCAATTCTGTGTTAGCTTTGAAAACCAGCAGATTCAGAACCACAGGAGCTGAGAAAAACATCAGCCTGACACCAACTGAAGAGAGCAGAATGTACTTGGAGTCCCTTAAATGGCCCCAAACCCCAAGAGATGTCACTATTAAATTAAAAGGGCCCCCAAACCCAAGATATGTCACTAGTTCACCTGTCTGGCAGCTTTCTAGAAACGTTCCATTCACAGTTTTAATCTTTATTTCACCTGATGCAGTTCACCCTGTAAAATAATGCCTTATTCCTAGAGCATTTGTAAAAACGTTGAGCAGCAATTGTTCACCAACATAATTTCCTGAGATGGCAGCACAGGCTGAGGCCAAGCAAGCACCTGACCATACTCTTAAAAGTGATTTTTAGGGAGGGGCTCCCAGGTGGCTCAATCGGTTCAGTGTTTGACTTCGGTTCCGGTCGTGATCTTGTGGTTCATGTGTTCTAGCCCCACTCCAGGCTCTCTGCCTTCAGCACTGAGTGCACTTCAAGATCTCTGTCTCCATCTCTCTCTGCCCCTCCCCCACTCACATCCTCTCAAAAAGAAACATTAAAAAAACAACGATTTTTAGGGAAATTAGAAATCCATAGTGGGCTTTGAAATACTCTGGTATACGTGTGGGGATCCCAAAATACCATGCACACGTGCAAGACTGTATGCCCAGAAAGACCTGAGAAAGACATAATCTTTCATTTGAGGTTCTGCATAGGAAGAAGTGCAAATTAAGGCAGATTTTTAAAATGCCAGAGCATTGAAATGATGCTCCAACACAAAAATATGGAACTCCTGTGCTAGGCTTGGGAGAATTAATGGAAAAATCTGTCCAATCATTAGTTGACCACTCAGCTAAGTGAGGAGAAACTTCAGTGGCTATGCACAAGAAAAAATGCAGAATTAACATAAGCAATCCAGGAAAATCACTAACCAAACAAACAGCATCACCAAAAACAATAAATCCTAGGTGGTGGCAGTGGGGAGACCTGATTTCTAGAACATTCTACATTTTCGTACTTAAAATGCCAATATTTTAATAGCAAAATAAAAGTGTCACACAAAGAGGGAAGCATGACTAATATCAAGGTTGGACTTAATAGAAAAAGATTTAAATCAGATATTATAAATGTGGTCAAAAAACTAAAGGAAACCATGTTAAAAGAAAAGTATAAGAACAATGTCTCACCAAATAGAGAATATCAGTAAAGATATAGAAATTATCTTTAATAACACAATAGAAATTTTTTAATATTTTAATTTATTTTTGAGAGACAGAGAGTGAGCAGAGGAGGGGTAGAGAAAGAGGGAGACACAGAATCCAAAGCAGGCTCCAGGCTCTGAGCTGTCAGCACAGAGCCCAACCTGGGGCTTAAACTCAGGAGCGATGAGATCATGACCTGAGCCGAAGTCAGACGCTTAACCAACTGAGCCAACCAGGTGCCCCAGAAATTCTTAAGTTGAAAAGAAAAATAAATGAAATATAAAGTTCAACAAATGGATCAGCAGCAGATGGAAATGGCAGGAAAAAAAATATCAGTAAACTTTAAGACACATCAGTTGAGCACTTCAATCTGAAAAACAGAAATTAAAAAAAAAATTTTTCTTAAGTTTATATATTTTTGAGAGAGAGAGAGAGACAGATTGTGAGCAGGGAGAGAGAGAAGGAGACACAGAATCTGAAGCAAGCTTCAATCTCTGAGCTGTCAGCACAGAGCCCAAGGTGGGGCTTAAACCCACAAGCTGCGAGATCATGACCTTGGTCAGATGCCCAACCAATTGAGCCACCAAGGCGACCCAGAAATTTTTTTTAATGAAGAAAAAATAAACAGTCCCAAAGAACAGTGGGATACTGCAAGAGTACCAATATATGCCTATTGAGACACTCAATAGAAAAGAGCAGAAAGAATATTTGAAAAAATAATGGCCCAAAACTCCCTGAAGCTGCAGAAAGAAATAGACATACGTATAGATTCAGAAGTTTTGACATAGTGAGACTCCAAATTTTAGTAGATTTGTACATTAACAAATGCATAGCATTACATACAAATAAGTTATTAATATGATTGTAATTCTTGGTGCTTAAAATCTAAGTATCAAACGTGATATTTTTATTTAAGTGAATAAAAATATGCCTTGTTGTCCTTTTTTTCCCTGTATTGTTATATGTTTTCTCTATTAAACTTCCATAAAAATGTATTATTTTTAGATAGGACTCATTAATATGGAAATTTGGCTAGAAAAATAAATGCCCATGTGAAGATATATTTTTATTAGAAACAAAAACAAAGAATCAATAATAAGTCTACACTCAAGGAGTTTTGAAGGTATTTTCACACAGTTCAATTTTTTCAAATATAAAACATTGCTTTTTCATATGCAGAAAGGTAAGTAAAAGTAATTTTTAAAACCAAACGTATATATATAATTTTTAAAAACCAAACATATATATATGTGTACACACACACACACACACACACATATATTTTTTCATTAAGTGAACTATTTATGTTAAGAATGTGTTCTGAGATGGGGTGCCTGGATAGCTCAGATGGTTAAGCATCCAACTTCAACCTAGGTCATGAATGACCTCGCCATACCTGGGTTTGAGCCCCGCGTCAGGCTCTGTGCTGACAGCTAAGGGCCTGGAGCTGGTTTCAGATTCTGTGTCTTCTTTTCTCTCTCTCTGCCCCTCCTCTGCCCATGCTCTGTCTCTTTCTCTCAAAAATAAATAAACATTAAAAAATAATTTAAAAAAAGAAACAATGTGTTGTGAGACACCAAAATAATTGCTTTAAATTCTACTATGCCAATAGACCTATCTCATGTATGTCTAAACTAATCTCTCTGTGGTATTTGGATTTCATGAGTTTCTCATGAATTTTTTATGAGTGTGTCTGTGCATATATTCACGTGAGTATACATGTTCATGTGGGAGTGTGGATGGATATGTTTATTAGGAAGAATTTTTAGGGGCACCTGGATGGCTCAATCGGTTAAGTGTCTGACTCTTGACTTCAGCTCAAGTCATGATCTCATGGTCCTTAAGTTCAAGCCCCCCATCAGGCTCTGCATTGACAGTGCAGAGCCTGCTTGGGATTCTCTATCTCCCTCTCTCCCTGCCCTTCCCAGCTTGCTCTCTCTCTCTCTCTCAAAATAAATTTAAGAAAAAAGAATTTTTAAAATAAGAACATATTTATGGGTAATTCTTAACCTATTCTTAGGTATCATATTTTTTAAGGCTTTGGCTTTGAAAACTTAATCAATAGTTGGGAAAATTACTATAACAAATTAGAAATTTGTGAACTGGACAGGTATTTTCTCTAAATAGATCTTAGGTGGATGAAAGTGCTTATTGTTGATTCTTTATAATTAAAATATGAATCCTATAGAAGACTTTGCCTTCCCCATGGCCTTTTTAAAGGCACTCTTGACCTCTTTGTTTCTCAGGCTGTAGACCACAGGGTTTAGCATGGGGATGACCATGGTATAGAACACAGATGCCACTTTGTCTGTGTCCATGGAATGGCTGGTGCTGGGCTGTAAGTACATGAAGGTACCTGACCCGTAGAAGATGGACACTGTGGTGAGGTGGGAGGTGCAGGTGGAAAAGGCCTTCTGGTGTCCTTCAGATGAGCGCATCCTCAGAATAGTGATAAATATAAACAGGTAGGAGATCAAGATGACCAAAACAGAAAAGAGATTATTAAAGCCCACCACAAAAAACATAACCATCTCACTGATGTAGTTGTCTGAGCATGAGAGAGCCAGGAGAGGAGGAGCATCGCAGAAAAAGTGATCAACCACATTGGCTCTACAGAAGGTGAGCCTAAAAATATTCCCAGTGTGGATGGACGCATTCAGGAAACCACAAATATAGCAGCCCATGACCAGACAAGCACACACACTTGTCGTCATGGTGCTGGGATAATGCAGGGGTTTGCACACTGCTACGTAACGGTCATAGGCCATTAAGGCCAAGAGGAAACTTTCGACAGTGATAAAGGCTACAAAGAAAAAGAACTGGATGACACAAGCATTGTAGGAGATGACCTCGTCTCCTATCAGTAATCCAGCCATGACCTTGGGAGTGACAGCTGTAGAGTAACCAAAGTCCACCAGAGACAGGTTACTGAGGAAAAAGTACATGGGAGTGTGGAGACGGGAGTCCAAGAGAATCAGCACCATCATCCCCAGGTTCCCGGTCAGAGTGACAAGGTAGATGAAGGAGAAGATTAAGAAGAGAGGAATCAGCAGTTTTGGGTCATTGGTTAATCCCACAAGTATGAACTCGGTCACCTCAGTGCTGTTCTCCATGGGCATCAGTGGGGATTATATGGCTGCCCTGTAGCAATGAGAAAAATCGAACCATAATTATAAACGGAGAGGACTCTGCTGAAATCAGTCAGCATGCCTACTCTGTGTCTTATTTCAGTACTGCAAGAACTTGCTCCCAGGACTCTCTAAAACCAAAGCATGGTTGTGACAATAAAATGCAATCTTTTTTTTCCAAAATTTTTAATGCTTATTTCTGAGAGAAAGAGAGACAGAGACAGAGCACAAGTGGGAGAGAGGCAGTGAGAGAGGGAAACACGGAATCTGAGGCAGGCTCCAGGCTCTGAGCTGTCAACACAGAGCCCGAGGTGGGGCTCGAACTCACGAACCGTGATATCATGACCTGAGCTGAAGTCAGACGCTTAACCAACTGAGCCAGCCAATAATTAAATTATTATACAAGATGCCAGAAAAAGGATTTGGAGATAATGCATCTCAATCTCTTCATAGCGAACCGATTTAAGGTAAAAAGAAGGAAAGAAAAGACATACACCATGCCACTGATTTATTGCTAAATGGAACAACACAGACTCCCAAGTCAAAGCTGACAAAACAACCACCAATTATTATTTGTATTAAACTAGAATAGCTTAGTAAAATTAATGTGAAATGGAATTAATTTTACTTCAAATAACCTTTTTTGTCTTGTCCATTGTGTCAAGAACGCTGTTAAATGATAGTAAAAGATCATTAAATAAAACATGTCCTTAGTCTAAAATGGTCTCAGTAGAGTATACTACACATTATGTATATAATTTACCACTTAGTGGAAAGAGAGTCAAAATTTATGTACAAGGAATTAAAAACATCTAGCAGCACCTGGGTGACTCAGTCGGTTGAGTGTCCAACTCTTGATTTCGGTTCAGGTCATGATTTCATGGTAGTGAGATGAAGCCCTGTGTCAGACTCTGTGCTGGTCAAGGAGCCTGCTTAAGATTCTCTCTCCCTCTGCCCCTTCCCTGCTTACATTTGCTCTCTCTCTCTCTAAATATAAATGAATGAATGAATAACGTTAAAAACACCTAGAAAATAACAATTTTTAACTTTCATTACATTAATGATGTTAACTTTTGCATTCAGATATCCCTGATGTGAAGCCATGTTAAGATCATGCTAAAAGGTTGCAAATCCCACCTCTACCATTTGCAGAATTTATGAACTTGGGTAGTGTACAACATCACTGCCTACGGGTTATCAAAATGGGCTGCTAATGCAAAATGGAACAACATAATTGTTAGATGTTATGATTTGGACAGAGTGCTTGATCTTATATCTGTATGGAGAGGTAGATAGTATAATATGAAGCTTACAGATAAGGGTGAAATCAAAGCTTGATATAATTATTTATGTCATTTGCTTTCTTCCCAAGCTCCTTCTATTCTCCTATCTGTCATATACTCACTTCCAATTTTTCACACCAAGGTATCTCTCTCCTTATATGAGTGACCATTCCAGCTGTGCCAGTAAGAATCTACTTATTTTCTGAGTCACCTTGGGTATTAACTATGTGTCCAGGCCTTAGTTTCTCCATCTATAAAATAGGGCTTATGATATTGTTTGCCACTTAATAAGCATTAATAAGTATAACCATTCTTGGAAAATTCAAGGTGTAGGTGAATTTTCCTTTTGTTCCATTCTCACCACCTGAAAACACTTGGAGGCGGCCATCACTAATAACAATATAAATTTTGATACATTGTCACCGTTATGAACTATAAAAGTACATTTTGAAGCCCACTAAAATCCAATCATTGAATCTCCACTCATTTTTCTTTTTTTTTTTTTTAATATTTTTATTTACTTCTAGGAGAGAGAGAAACAGCGTGAGCAGGGGAGGGTCAGAGAGAGAGGGAGATACAGACTCTGAAACAGGCTCCAGGCTCTGAACTGGCAGTCAGCACAGAGCCCGACACGGGGCTCGAACCCACGAACTGCGAGATCATGACCTAAGCGAAAGTCAGACGCTTAACCGACTAAGCCACACAGGCGCCCCACTCCACCCATTTTTCTAAATCCAGAATCCTTCCAAAATGAAGTATGAAAATTTTATCCATTTTAAAATTTCAGTGAAAAAGTTTAGAGATAAAAAATACTTAAGATATTAATTCCTACTGCAGCAATTAGATATTCGATCCAGTGATGCATTTTATTCAATAATTTTTGCTAAATTGCTTCTTTAAGCAAGAGACTGTCAAAAATACTGGAAATACATGTGAAAACAGCAATTTCTATTTTAGAAAGCAGATATAAAATAAAATGAGTAGGGAAAATATATAGTAGGTATGGCATTTTTTTAAAAAAAAGCTGAGTAGGGGATAGGTAAAGTTAGAAATAGATGGGTACAGGGGCGCCTGGGTGGCTTAGTCGGTTAAGCGTCCGACTTTCGCTTAGGTCATGATCTCGCGGTTCGTGGGTTCGAGCCCCGCGTCGGGCTCTGTGCTGACTGCCAGCTCAGAGCCTGGAGCCTGTTTCAGTCTGTGACTCCCTCTCTCTCTGACCCTCCCCTGCTCACGCTGTCTCTCTCTCTCTCTCTCCTAGAAATAAATAAAATATATAAAAAAAAAAAGAAATAGATGGGTACAATTTTAAATATGATGGTCTGGGAGATCTTCATCCATAAAATGATACCTTTGAGCAAAACAGTGAAGAAAGCAGGAGAGCAAGTCTTGAGTATATTTGGGGAAAGAGCATTTCAGACAGAGACAACAGCAAATACATTTGCTAAGATTTGATCATGCCAAGATTGTTCTAGAGACAGCAAGAAAACCAATAACACTGTAGTGGGAAGGAAAGTTTGGATGAGAGAGGTATGGCAGGGAGAAGCCACAATGACCCCTCATACAACACATTAAGTTCTTAAGCTTTCATTTTGAGTGAGATTGGAAAACATTACAGGATTTAGAGAAAAGAGAGGCATAATCTGACTTCTTTTTTAAAAAGGCCACTCTAGTAGATCTGTTGGTAATTGAATTGAGCAGGATAAGGATGAAGAGTGTTGGAAAAATTAGGAGGCCATTCTAATACTTTAGGTAAAAGATGATGATTTGCCTGGACCAAAATGGTAATGAGAGAGATAATGAGAAATTATCTACTTTGGCATATATTTCAAAAGTACAGCTGACTGAATTTCCTGATAAACTGAGAAAGGGATATGAGAGAAAAAGAGGATTCAATGTTGACTCCTAGGTTTTGTATAGTGATACACAAAATAGGGTAAAAGAAGCATGTGTTTGGGGAAAGAGGGAAAGAGATAATTTCGTTGAGTCTGAGATGCCTTGTGGCCATCCAAGTAGAGTGTTGCATAAATAATTGGATATGTAATCCAGAGCTTAGAGGAGATGACTGGCTGCCTCAGATTATATTAATTTGAACCACACTGCCAATCTTTAACAGTTCGGCATGCATATGTTAAATGCACACCATCAAAGAAAAGAGTTTAGACAGACAGAAATTAGAGTGTTCTGATGTTTACAAGGTCGAAAAGATTGTGAGATTCAGTGGTAAGGGGGAGATGGGAGAGAAAACAACTGTTCCAGGAACCTGATTTTGGTCAGACCAAGTAGGCAAAGAGACTTCCAGGGGAAAGGTTAAGAATGTATTAGGTTAAGTTGAAGATCGACTGTAAATTCCAGAGCGCACAATGTAATGATTTCAGGAGCTGGGCAGGAGTGGGAGCCCAGGTCAGTGAAGGGGATATGCAGAGATGTATGGACATTATTTTGTAGGAATCGAGAGCTTATATATAGCTGACAACCCTCAGCTTTGTGATGAGTGACATGGAGCTAAATAAAATAATGAGATTAGTCCTATGACTCTCAAGGTAGGGAAGAGGTCAGGAAGATAATTTTTTGCAAAGCTTATTTATATATTTTGAGAGAGACAGAGAGCAAGTACAAGTGGGGGAGGAACAGAAAGAGAGAGGTGAGAGAGAATCCCAAGCAGACTCCACACTGTCAGCATAGGCCTGATGCAGGGCTCAGGCCCATGAACCATGAGATCATGACCTGAGCTGAAATCAAGAATTGGACACTCAACCCACTGAGCCACCCAGGCACCCCCAGGAAGGCGATTTTGACAGGTCAGAATCAAGACAGGCAGAGTTCACTCTTGCTACTAGTGGTGGGAGGGCCACTTATACAGAAAAGGTATCAGGGGATCTTCTTGGTTCTTTAAGAAACTGCTCACCTGGGTGGCTCAGTCAGTTGAGCATCTGATTTCAGCTCAGGTCATGATCTTGTGGTTTGTGAGTTCTAGCTCCACATCAGGCTCACTGCTGTCAGTGAAGAGCCCACTTCAGACTCCCTGTCTCCCTTTCTCTCTGCCCCTCCCTAACTTGTGATCTCTCAAAAATAAATAAAATATTAAAAAAAAAAAAAACACGTTCACTTGAATCATTAGCACAGATACAGATTTCCCAAATTCTGGAAAAACAATAGTGTGCTAAGGAATCATTTCAAACCTTTTTATTAACTTTCTTTGCTACATGTGAAATCTTAGGTTTCAATCCAACATCTTCCTGGAGGAAAAAGAAACCTAAAACTGGTTTTTAATCTTTTGGAAAGAAATTAAGAACTATAATGCCTCTTTGAGGCATTTGTTGACTTATTGCCATTCTTTGCTCCACAGATGGAAACTTCTCTTGGAATGGATCATTATATAGTTGATGCTAGTATAAACTGAAACAATGCAATCTTCCTTACAAATGTCCTGCCCCCAATATAAAGTCTCATGTAGCCTTCAAAGAATAACACAAGTCCCAAAGCTTCACTTAAGTCTTCTCCAGCTCTTCCTCTTCAGACACAACTATGTCATTATGATCAGAATTCATTACTTTGTTAGCCTAAAAAGAATTTTAATTTTATCATAATTTATCATTTTGTATAAGTGGAAGCCATGATTAATAATGACTTACACTGTTACAGATATGATTTATTGATCATCTGCTATGTTCCCATCACCAAGTTAGAGGCTGTGCTGCTTTACCTCACTTAATACTCACACATCATGGAGAGATGAATCTCACTCCACAAGTGTGCAAGATGAAGAATTCAGACATTTAGTTACTTGCTTGCATCTGGAGAAAGTTAGCAGGGCTGGGATTTGAAGTCAAGTTATTCTGATTCAAAATTTTAGCTCTTTATCATGATGAAATAGTCTTTTAATTTTTTAACATTCAACCTAAACTGGGCACAAAGTAATGCATTGAGTTGACTGGCTGACTGAGTGATTAAATCTATCATTTGGAAGTCAGTGGGGATCATTAAAAAGCACAAATTTGGGAATCAAATTTATTTACCATTTTGTGTGATCTTTGGGCAAATACCCTACCTTTCTGGATCTTAACTGAATAACAAGAAATGGACCCACAAATGTTTGCAACCTATTTCAACCCCTCAAGAACTCATATAACTAAAAAGGAACATGACTCTTTAATAATACCAACCAATATAAAGTGCTGGGTGCCATTCGCTCCTTCATTCTCTGTAAGCACAAGTAAGTCATTAGGGTGCACCAGGGTGTGTGCTAATTTCCAGGCTTCCACTGATGAACAAGACTCATTCCCTGATCTCAGGATACCTAGTGCTCTGAGACACATATATAAACTGATGAACAGCCTATGTGCCGTTCACATTCTCCATCCCAAGAAAGAGCACTGTTTTCTCATTTGCTCAGAGCTGTGTGGTGGTGGCTAACCTTGTTTATACTACACTCATCAGTCAGTCCACGTAACAGTTAACACATCAAGTGTCCAACACTAGATAAGACTCTAGTAGCAGAATTAGAATTTGAGATTAGATCTATTCATGTTCATAATATGTCTTGTGTGATTTTACACATCTCCATTTTGGTGGATTTTATGGCTGATTATTAATCCTGAATTTTCCTTCATTATTATTCTCCATTCGTTCTTTCTCTTCTTAAACATTATATGAGCTCCAGAGGACAATAACATTTTATATTGATACCCATTTGATACTCTTAACAACTCTGAAATTAGCCAAAATAACTAATATTATCATATTCCCTGAAAGAGAAAACTAAGATTAAAATACTTTAAATAATTTGTTCAAAGTTGAACAAGCTTATAATTAGCAGAGACTCAAGGTCTTCTTGTCACATGATAAATATAAACACAAATATACATGATAAATAGGACATCTATAGTGTTTAGACATATAATCCCTGATTGTGCAAAACAGAAACAAGAAATTTTCAAAACATTCAAACCCAAGCTCTGAATAAATCAAAGGAGAAATCACTTCCTTGATGCATTTCCCTGATTACTTCTATCCATGCAAATTTATGCAGACAGTAGATTTGATCTAGTAGATTTATAGGTTTACTTTATTCCCTGAACAATATACATGCAGGTCTGGTACCTTCGTATGTGAGTGGATCTCAAATCAGAAACTCAGGCAGAATGAACACCTTCTTGCAATGTTCTTCTTTAATGTTCGGCCAAAATGTTTAAAGTTGTCTAGAGGAAGGAAGAAACCAACGAAGACAAAAATGTTATTGGCGTTGGAACCTGCTAGCAAGAATTCTGTTCTGGATCTGATGTCACACTTCTCAGATAAATCACTTAACCTCTTTGAGCTTTGATACCTTCCTTATTAAATGGAAATAAAAAGAAGGTAGCCCCAACACCATCCTCTGTTAAGACTTCTGCTGGGATAACAGAATAAGACAATCTCCAAAATGCCTTATACATTTAAGGGTGATCCTCACAATCACAGCCAACATCATTATTTTTGGGGACTATTTTCTCTGGATGTTGCTGCATGCTGTTAGTAAGATCAGTCTGGGGGAAGGTCATTGTTGTTACTGAACAACTATTAAGAAATCAGATGAATAAATGAATGGCCAAAGTAAGTCTGGTTCTTGGGCTGCTCTCTCTAAAATGAAGTCAAATTGCGGCACCTGGGTGGCTCAGTTGGTTGGGCGTCTGACTTCAGCTCAGGTCATGATCTCACAGTTTTTGAGTTTGAGCCCTGTGTCGGGCTCTGTTCTGACAGCTCAGAGCCTGGAGCCTGCTATAGATTCTGTGGCTCCCTCTCTCTCTGTCCCTCCCTCCTCATGCTCTGTCTCTCTCTCAAAAATAAACTTTAAAAAAATTTTTTTAATGAAGCCAAATGGAGTCATGTGGGAACTTGAAAGGTTAAATAATGAAAACCAGAAAGGAGTTATATAATCATGGAATTCTCAGGGAACAAATACCCTATGAGGTTCCAAAACCCTTTATCTCACCTAACTAGGGAACAAGTGATTAAAAAGTCTGTGGGGACCCAGCTCTGCTCGTTGAGGGAGATTTTCAGTGTATTCACATTATTTGCAGTAATTCTTTTTGATAATGCAGCAATCAAGTCATACATGACCTCCAAGGCTGCAATTTATATAAATGTTGAAGGACACAGACAAGGGACTCCATCATTAAAGGAGAAAAATGGACCCCAGGAATTCATTCACCTTAAATGTTTGTACCATTGAGAAGAAATATCAATTTATTCAACTGTTTATTGATCCCAAATGTGTTTCAGCCATAATGATGAGCCACGGGAATACAGACCTATGCAAAATAAGCATCATTCTTGTATTAATGATGCTTAAGTCTAATAGAGAAGACAGACACTGAATGAGTGAACACTCTAAGAAGCATATAACTACATGTGAATGAAATGCCAAATGTATGTAATCATGTGTAGAATAGGCATGTAATCATAAATAGTATTTACTTCATGGTGAAGAAGCATGATGGAATCAGTGAGAGTTTTGATATTAATACACTATTATTGTTCTATTTCTGGTAATTCTCTCTATATACACACACATAGAAAGAGACTATATATATACATTTATAGAGACTATATATGCACATATATAAAGACTGTATACATACTTATGAATTTATATATAAGGTTTTTCATATCTATACAAATGTATACATATGTACACAGAGAGATAATATGCATATTCTTATAAATTAATATGTACACTGTTTATATATAACCTTAAGTGTGTATATATATAAAATTCATGGAATGTATATGTTACATGAACATTTTATGTATCTCTGACTTAAATTTTTTAATAGATTTTAATTTGTAGAGCAGTTATAGTTTCACAGTAATATGGAGAGGAAGGCACAGAGGTTTCCCATAGACTCCCTGTCTCACACATGCTTAGCCTCCCCCCCCACCAAGTCCCTCGCCAGAGTAGTACATTTGTTACAAATGATCAACCTACACTGACACATCATGATCACCCAAAGTCTGTAGTTTACATTACGATTCACTTTGGGACACCTGGTGGCTCAGTTGGTTAAGCGTCTGACTCTTGGTTTCAGCTCAGGTCATGATCTCACAGTTTTGTGAATTCAAGCCCCACATCAGGCTCTGTGCTACTGCTACTAGCACAGAGCCTGCTTGGAATTCTCTCTCTCCCTCTCTCTCTGCCCTTCCCCCACACATCCTGTCTCTGTCTCTCTCAAAAATAAATAAACTTAAAAAAAAAGAACTCACTCTTGATGTTATGCATTCTATCGGTTTGCATAAATGTATAATGTTATGTATCCATCATTATAATATCATACAGTGCATTTTTATTGCCCTAAAATTCCTGTGTTCCATCTAGTCATCCCTCCCACAGACAACTCCTGGAAAACATAGTAGTAGCCATAGTTTTGCCTTTTCCAGAAGATCATACAGCTAGAATCAGACAGTATGTAGCTTTCTCCAAATGCATTCTTCCGTCTATTTTCATGGCTTGCTGGGTTTAATGCTGGGAACCCGGAGGGAGTTCTACACTCACGGAAACCCCAGGGAACAACACCCCCACACGAGCAACAACAACTTATGTCACACAACCAGCAATTAAATACCTTAAACTTACAAAATGCAACATGTCAAACTTATTAAATAAAAAAAAAAACATTTGAAAAATAAAATGTCTATGGGGATTTAGCTCCACTTGTCAAAGAAGATTATATTTACATTACTTGTACTAATTCCCTTTGGTAATGCAAAAATCAAGTTATATCATTGCCTTGAAGGCACCAAATTGACATAAATATGGAGGGATAAGGACACAGTCTCTGCCATTCAATAGGCCAAGTGGATCCAAGAGATTATTGCATCACCTAATCCATCTTAAATATTTGCAGCGTTGGTAAGAATTGCCTACTCATTCAACTATTTATAGGTCCCAAATGACAGTCTGTGACCATCACGGACCTGGGGTATACATATCCATGCAACACAAACATGGTTCTTAGTATCATATTCCTCAGTCAGAGAAGACAAACGTGAAACAAACACACCAACAAGCATATAATCAATTATAAATAGAACAAGATGCTGATATGAAAGAGAACAGTAAAAATCTGGTTTGGTCTGAATGTTTTATCAGGAGAATCAACATTTCGGCCAATGCCAAAGAGATGGAGCAGCTTGAAAAAGATTGCCCCGAGCAAAGTGAAAAGTTATGGTAAAGGCCTCCAGTTCTGGAAAAAGGCAATATGCTGAAGTGACTGGAGCATGGTTAGCAGAATCTTTTTCTTGGTTGTTGTTTTCAGTGTCCTTTCAGGGACAAAATCTATGAACAAACCAAACCGAAACAAAAATGCTCATCACGAACACGAAAACTATCAGCAGAGATAACTGGGTGTGAACCCTAGAACCAGAAAGTACAAGCTATAAGATTAACTTGTCTATCAAGAAAAAAAAAAAAAGGAAAGAAAGAAAGAAAAAGAAACATCCTTTTTTATACAATGCCATCAACACCATTGAGTAGAATAGGTCAGACTTCTTTGATGTCAAAGGGAAGTAAGCTTCTGTCTTATTTGAAACACCAGTATTTTGGTTTCTGCTACCAAAACCCAATAGTAGCTGACAAATTGTCTAGCAATATTACTGAGTTAGTGGAAACAACGTTGAAAGTGGAACCAGACAATCTTGCTTTTAAGACTTAGCTCCACTGCTAACTACCTGAATAATTAAAATACATGGGCCCCTGGGTGGCTCAGTTGGTTAAGCGTCAGACTTCCACTCAGGTCATGATCTTATGGTTCATGGGTTTGAGCCCTGCATCAGGCTCTGTGCTGAGCCTGCTTTGGATTTTGTGTACCCCCCTCCCCCGAACTTGCGCTCTGTCTCTCTCTCTCATAAATAAACATTTAAAAAATAATAATAATGAATAAAAACATGTAACGTCACATTGCCTTGGTTATTTGTTTTTTAATGATGTGATGCTAACATTTATTTTTCCAAATGAGTCAGAATGCCAGCAATTGCATGCACTGTAAAAAAATGTTTATATTTAATATAGTTGGCACACAATGTTACATTAGTTTCAGGAGTACAGCAGAACCATTCAACTTCTCTATACTCACTATGCTCACAAGAGTAGCTAATTGCCTCATTTTAAAGCATTAGTAACATCTGAAATAATGTTTGGGGAAAGAATTTAAAAAATTAAAGTTCTGAAAGTCCAGTGTAAAGAGAAGAAACTTACACACTTTTGGCCCACTGAAGGTATCAGACTACATATGAGTAAAGGGGTGAGACATATAGACTGGTTCAAAAGAAGTGAAGGGACTAGAAACCAGCTTCCTGACCATACCTCAGAACTTTCCATTGCTACCCATTTCTGTAGCCTAGAGAAACTACACCAAATAATCCATTTAAGCAGAATCCATATTTATAATTTGGGAACAGAAAAGATGTGCCAGGATTTTACACACACACCAGGGAAGTGGGGAGAGAGTGCATTCACTTCTCCCATATACAAACTTTCTAGAAATGACCCATTTGAGCCCCCTATCTGATTGCCACAGTCTTCCACAAATCCAGAGGCGTTTATGACCGCTGGCTCTTTTTTTTTCTTCCTTGCCCGTAATATCATTGTTAGTGTTCTAGGTCTTCAGTTCGATTCATAAGTGTTATTTTATTATGCTTCATAACTTAATATACATTACATATATTCCTTTTTAGGTATCAGATGTTTGATAATATAAAACACTTGCTTTCTGGGTTTTTAAATGTTTATTTATTTATTTTGGGATAGAGGGGGGAGAGGGGCAGAGAGAGTAGAATAGAGAGAATCCCAAGTTGTGCTGCCAGCACAACTCGGGGCTTAATCTCACTAACCGTGAGATAATGACCTAAGCCAAAGAATCATTTAAGAGTCAGTTGCTTAATCCATTGAGCCACCAGGTACCCCAATATAAAACACTTGTTTTCTAATTTAAAAAAAGCGAGGGGTACCTGGGTGACTCATTCACTTGAGCGTCTGACTCTGATTTCACAGTTGGTGAGTCCAAGCCCTGTGTTTGGCTCTGCACTGACAGCATGGAGCCTGCTTGAGATTCTCTGTCTCCCTCTCTCTCTGCCCCTCCTTCCTTGCTCACTCTCTCTCTCTCTCTCAAAACAAATAAATAAACTTGAATAAAAGAGACTACATGGCTTCTGCTCTACCTTAAATTATATTAATTAAACTTCAACTTTCTGTAAGGCTACCCTGAGAAGATGCAATCTCGATTTCCTTTCTACCAATTTTTCCTCTTCCACTCAGAGCCCCCAAACTGTCAATATTCTTATGAGGTGGGAGTGGATGAGGACTTAGTAGGAGATGCAGGTATGGCTCCCTCTTTGGGCTGAGTCCAGAATTATCTTTTCTGTTCATTTAGATATAATTGATATATAACATTATATTCGTTTTGGGTGTACAACATAGTGACTCAATATTTGTATATATTACAAAATGATCACCACAAGAAGTCTAGTAGACTTCTGTCCCCATATGTAGAGTGTTTTTTCTTGTGATGAAGATTCTTACCATTTACTCTCTTAGCAACTTCCAAATATTCAATACAGCATTAATAACTATAGTCCCCATGCTGTACATTGTATCCTCAGGACTTCTGTATTTTATAACTGGAAGTTTATACCTTCTGAATTACCTTATCTCAACTTTCTGAATTCACCTTTCTGGCCATAAGTGGATTTCTTGGTGCTACATGTCAAGCCATGAAAGTCCTAAATTCCAGATTTCATGTTTCAGATAGGAAAAAGTGAATTCTTTCCCCATTCAGCCTCACTTTCTATCTCCATTTAATGGAATTAGGAATACCCACCCTTGATTTTCACAGAGTGGTTTGGTGATGAAATAAGACAAGAGATGTGAAATGTTTAGCAAATCAGTCAATCTATATAAGAGACAACTCTTATTATCAGAGAGTGCTATCCCAGGTCATCTGAGTAATATCTCACAGCAGTATCACTGTGAGGGAAAGGGGCTCAAGCAAGACCTAGAAGCCCTTCTAAAATAAAATAAAATAAATAAAATAATAAAAAATAAATAAATAAAAAATAAGGTTGCTCTGGGCACTAGGTTGTTCCCACTATGGTGAGCTTGAAAAAAGCCACATTGGGACTGAAGGATTTAGTGACTGATGTCTTGAGGGGGGTGATACTGATGCGGAGCTCCTAGGGAACAAGTTCTCCCATGAGTACTCCCACAGCTCTGTGTCTCAGATATTGAATAATTTAATTAAAATCCTGCCTGTAGGGACTGAGATCTGAGGGAACTTGCTAAGGAAAGTCATGGGTGTGTGAGCTGTTATTTCTTCTCTAGTAGATCCATCTGTTCTCAGAAATGAAGAAAAAGGGGCCACCAACATTCTTGGCAGCAGATGATGTGGAGATCAGAGCAGGAAAAGACACACAGGCTAGGGAACCTCAACTAGTTACAACGACTTCTGACAACCACGCTGCCATAAGGCATGTGGAGATTTTCCTTCCTCTCTTCCCCTTTGGCAGTATATATTCTTGTGTCTATTATGTTCCTCAATTTCTGAAGCCACATCACCTCGTGGGACAAAATTCTACCAAACGGCTGGTATTGCAACTTTATTCTCCTCCAACACTATTCTTTTTTTTCCTTTTATGCATACAGCATAACTTCAAGTGAAATTTTATTTCTTGGTCTTCTTACAATTACGTGTAGGCTGCATGGCTTTCCACGTGGTTCATTCCTGAGTAGTAAAGAGGGACCAGATCGTCTTACACATCTGATAATAATGGCCTCTTCCACAAGTGACTCCAAAGGTATCTGTGTGTGAGAAGAGAGATGTGGATCTAAAAGTATGGGATGTACATACCATTAGCTGGAATCAATCTATACATCCTAGCATATTTGCAAGGGAATTTCTCTGTGCCTAGAAAGAAAAATTATAAAGCAAGCATGCACTTGTCTCTGCCACAATCCGAAAGGAAGCAACAATTAGAACATTATCAGTCTGATTGTAAGGGAGGCTGAAATATCATACAGGTGGCCAAACAGGTGGAGAGAAGTACTCGAATCCAATCCCAATCAACAACTCCTCCTTCTTCTTCCTCCTCCTCCACCTTCTTCTTCTTCTTCTTCTTCTTCTTCTTCTTCTTCTTCTTCTTCTTCTTCTTCTTTTCTTCTTCTTCTTCTTCTTCTTCTTCTTCCTCTTCCTCTTCCTCTTCCTCTTCCTCTTCCTCTTCCTCTTCTTCTTCTTCTTCTTCTTCTTCTTCTTCTTCTTCTCCTCTCCTTCTCCTTCTCCTTCTTCTCCTTCTCCTTCTCCTTCTCCTTCTCCTTCTTCTTCTTCCTACTATATTAGAAACAATACAGTTATTAAGAGACTAAGTCTAAATTGTTTTAATCACAAAAAAAGGAAATAACTATGTGATGCAATAGAGGTATTGGCTAACACTGCAGTTGTAATAATATTGCAACAAATACATATGTCAAATCAGCACTCTGTATACCTTGAACTTACACAATGTTGTGTATCAATTATACATCAATTTTTAAAACTATGAAAAAATGAGATTCTAGCATATAGCTTTTGTATAGTTAAAGCATACAGGGACTTACAATGACCAATTAAGATAGATTGCAAGGAACTGAGGAGGAAGATTAACTCAAATTGATGAACCTACTTCCCCCATTCCACAAAAGAGGAGTTCACGTTGAAGACCACTTCAATCCCACAGTCTCCTAGATTAGCTTCATCTCAATTCTCATTACACTGCTGAGCATTAAAAAAGACAAGCAATCAATGGTGATATTTACCACCAAGAGCACCCACATAATATAATTAATACAAGAGCACCCACATAATATAATTCTTCAAGTAAAAAGCATTTCTCTCTCTCTCAGAAAAAAAAGATGGAATGAATTGCAGAGTGTAGCTCAGATGAGAGAAAAGGCAGAAGCAGCAACTTTTTTCACCCTACAGTGGAACTAAGTCAGCCCAACAAAAATCAGAGAGTAGACCTGAAAGAAATATCTTAACACAAGATCCACTCAGGTAGACGGTTATGATATTCCCATGAAGTTTATCCATGATGTCCAGAAGAAAAAGCCAACAGCTAACAAATACTGGTGGAGTTTTCTTCATCTCTCAGGCATATTCTTTTTTTTTAAATTTCTTAAACATTTTTATCTATTATTGAGAGACAGAGAGAGACAGAGCGTGAGCAGGGGAGGGGCAGAGAGAGAGAGAGAGAGAGAGAGAGAGGGAGAGAGGCAGAATCTGTTAGAGGCTCCAGGCTCTAAGCTGTCAGCACAGAGCCCAACAGGGGGCTCGAACTCACAACACGAGATCATGACCTGAGGGGAAGCCAGATGCTCAACTGACTGAGTTATCCAGGCACCCCTCTCAGGCATTTTCTAAATTGAGGACTTATTTCTTTTTTTAAAAAACTAGTTTATTGTCAAGTTGGTTTCCATATAACACCCAGTGCTCATCCTCACAAGTGCCCTCCTCCATGCACATCTCCCCCCTCCCCCCCCCCCCCAGTTTGTTCTCAGCATTCAAGAGTCTCTCATGGTTTGCCTCTCTCCCTCTCCCCCACTATTTTCCCCCTTCTTCTCCCCCACGGTCCTCCGTTAAGTTCCTCCTAATCCTCCTATACGTGCAATCATATGATATTTGTCCTTCTCTGCCTGACTTATTTTGCTCAGCATAACACCCTCAAGGTCCATCCATGTTGCTACACATGGCCAGATTTCATTGTTTCTCATTGCCATGTAGTATTCCATCGTATGGATAAACTACATCTTCTTGATCCATTCGTCTATTGATGGACACTTAGGCTCTTTCCATGTTTTAGCTATTGTTGAGAGTGCTGCTATGAACATTGGGGTACATGTGTTCCTATGCATCAGCACTCCTGTATCCCTTGGGTAAATTCCTAGCAGTGCTATTGCTGGGTCATAGGGCAGTTCTATTGTTAACTTTTTGAGGAACCTCCACACTGTTTTCCAGAGGGGCTGCACCAGTTTACATTCCCACCAACAGTGTTGTAGGGTGCCCATTTTTCCACATCCTCGCCAGTATCTAGAGTTCTCTGATTTGCTCATTTTAGCCACTCTGACTGGTATGAGGTGGTATCTCAGTGTGGTTTTGATTTATATTTCCCTGATGAGGAGGGATGCTGAGCATCATTTCATGTGTCTGTTGGCCATCTGGATGTCCTCTTTGGAGAAGTGTCTGTTCATATCTTCTGCCCATTTCTTCGCTGGGTTGTTTTTTGGGTGTGGAGTTTGGTGAGTTCCTTATAGATTTTGGATATTAACCCTTTATCTGATATGTCATTTGCAACTATCTTTTCCCATTCCGTTGGTTGCCTATTAGTTTTATGGATTGTTTCCTTTGCGGGAGCACCGGGTGTTATATGTAAGTGATGAATCATTAAATCCTACTCCTGGAACCAATATTATACTGTATGTTAATTTTTTAAACGTGAGAAAAAGAAAATGTGTAGACACATTATACACATGTATGTATACACATATGTACAAAGGACTATTATTGAGCCTTAAAAAAAAGAATGAAATTCCTGCCATGTGTAACAACATGAACAAACTTGGAGGACATTATGTTAAGTGAAGTAAACCAGTCACAGGACAAATACTGTATAATTCCACTTATATACAGTATCTAAAATAGTAAAACTCATAGAAATTGAGTAGAATGGTGGTTGCCAGGGGCTGAGGGGAAGGTTTGAAATGGGGAGTTGCCACTTAACAAGTATAAAATTTCAGTCATACAAGATGTAAGTTCTAGAGATGTGCTGTACAACACAGTGCCTATAGGTAACAATACAGTGTTGTGCACTGAAAAAGTTAAGAGGGTATATCTCATGTTAGTGTTCCTACTACCATAGAAAAAAAAGGAAAGAAGGAAAGAAGGAAGGAAGGAAGGAAGGAAGGAAGGAAGGAAGGAAGGAAGGAAGGAAGGAAGGAACATAGATACAGAGAGATATTTCCAACTGGCTCCCTGCCCCTTTCTCTCCCTCCCTAATCTGGTGTCTCCTCCCCCTCATTTCTGCCATATAGCTGGACGAAGGAGAGATCAGGGACACTGAAGCAGAATGATATCAGGACAAGATCCTAGAGATATGGGAATGTCTCTTAAATCAGAAAAGAGTAACTTAGGGGCACCTGGGTGGCTCAGGTGGTTAAATGTCTGACTCTTGATTTTGGCTTAGGTCATGATCTCACAGTTCGTGAGAGCTCCAGGTCAAGCTCTGTGCTTGGGTTTCTCTCTCTCCCTCTCTCTGCCCCTTTCCTCCTCTATAAATAAATAAATAATTTTTTTTAAAAAAAAAGAGTACTTTAAGTTTATATAATTCTTCTTAAGAACAATTCTGAGTGTCTCCAAAATGTAGAGACACCCTCAGGGCGCATCTGACCCACAGAGAGAACCTACAGAAGTCTGGATAGGATTCATATAGGTAAATATGTGATTTGCAAAGATATAAATATGATTCACATAGGTAAGTGGTGATTAGGATAATTTAGAAAAGGCCCAAGTACATTATTTTGTTTTATGTAAATATTTCTTCTGCAAAAAAATATGAGGCACTGCTTAAAATATGCTTAAAAATATGATACTGCTTTTCAGTTCCTCATCACTCATGAATGATGGCTATTTCAGAGGTGAAGGTGGTTGATAGGATTAATCTGCTACAGATCACCCTTGTCCTCAGTTGCTTCCTCTGTGCAATAAAGATAATTAATATTATCCAACTAATAATAATATTGATAATAATAGTGTTTCCTGAGCTTTACTATGAGTAGGCACAAGGCTGCAATTTTTTTTTAATTTTTAAATGTTTTTATTTATTTCTGAAAGAGAGGCAGCGTGAGCAGGGGAGGGTCAGAGAGAGGGAGATACAAAATCTGAAGCAGGCTCCAGGCTCTGAGCTAGCTTTCAGCACAGAGACCGACACCGGGCTCAAACCCACGAACCATGAGATCATGACCTGAGCCAAAGTTGGACGCATACCGACTGAGCCACCCAGGTGCCCCAAGGCTGCAAGATTTAAGTCATGTGACCTCCACCAAGCCCCACGAACAAGATACTGTTATGATTACCACTTTATAGATGGGGATTCTAGGGCTAAGAAAGACGTTAATAATTTCCCCAGGGTTGCGTTACCAGCAAATGGCAAAAACAATATTCCGAACTGGGACTCTGGTATCAGAAGCCACGGCATAAACTATCATGAGAAATTACCTCCTGATTAAAGTAATACACATAATAGTAGGCACTCGATCTATCAAAAGGATTAGTATTATTTTGTGCATGTACTGCTTTTGTGCATCCCCACGATTCTTTATGCTACTCTACAATTGAGTACTTCTTGTGTCAGAATTCATCTCAGACTTTGCAGGCTTTTTGTTTCCCATCCCTGCTGATATGACAGCTCAAAATTCTCTTAGAGAACCAGATTTTTCAGTTCCTAAGGAGACGCAGCATCTCACCGGTATGTTCTTGCAAAGTTCAAGCCTTTGAATTGAGGCCTTTTATCCTCTGTGCATTTATGTGTTCACCAAATTGGAGACTCATGAACTAAAAAAGGTTAAGAACCGCAGCTCAGGCTGTCATGACTGAGCAGGGCTACACCATTTATTAGGAGCTGAGGTTTGCAGCCTTTCTCTCTACTCTGAGGTTTTTTTTAAAAAAATTATTTTTAATATTTATTTATTTTTGAAAGAGAGACAGAGAGTGAGTGGGGCAGGGACAGAGAGAGAGGCAGATACAGAATCCAAAGCAGGCTCTAGGCTCTGAGCTGTCAGCACAGAGCCCGATGCAGGACTTAAACCCACAAACTATGAGATCATGTCCTGAGCCGAAGTTGGATGCTTAACCCACTGAGACACTCAGGCGCCCCTTCACTCTGAGACTTCTATATTCAATGCCAGACCTTATCTAGGCTTTCCTTCTGTCAAAGTTCTATGCAACGCTGGTATCATTCCACAAGTCCCCCCAAAATTCTATGCTATCAACCAATTTTAAAAGTTGGAAACAAAACTACAAATACCCCCCATCCTAGAGAAGACAATGCCCATTAACTTATTAAAGTCATTGCTGAGAAGTATTGCAGTTAAGAAAGTTGTTGGGGGGGTGGGTGCCTGGGTGGCTCAGTCCGTTAAGCATCCCACTTCGGCTCAGGTCATGATCTCATGGTTTGAGAGTTCGAACCCCGGGTCAGGCTCTGTGCTGACAGCTCAGAGCCTGGAGCCTGCTTCAGATTCTGTGTCTCCCTCTCTTTGCCCCTCCCCTGCTCACACTCTGTCTCTGTCTCTCTCTGAAAGGTAAATAAACATTAAGGAAAAAAAAAGAAAGCTGTTGAATTTAGTTCTCATAGAAATGCGTTTTGCTATGTAAACCTGTTAACTCCTCATAGTGTTCGCATTTGGGGAAAAAAATTACCTGTTAGACAGAAGCGTGGAACCCATGAAATCCATACCAACTGTCCCCTGGGAACAAGGCAGTTCAGAGTTCTACTGTGAACAGTTCATGCCAGCTTTCAGGACCGCCACATAAAAGGGATGCCACTTCCGTGACTCTGTCTCATTAGCTTGAGCATCCTGCAAGGATGCTGTTGTGTTGAAGAGCCTAAGTTAAGTCCTCCATTAAGAGCAACCTCGGGCTGCACGTAGCCCCAGTACCAGTTCCAAGAAAAGCCTCAGACTGTTCAAGGCTAAAGCCATCCTCGGACCGCCCTCAGATCAGCTAATCAAAAAAAACCATTCCTATGGTCTGAGTCAAGGCTGGGAACTGCAGTTATTTTATACAAACTAGCCAATTTCTCACCACTTGCCTGAACCCCGTGTGGGTCCTTTGAACTCACGTCATAATTGGTCATTTTCAAAGGAGTCTCAAAAGTCATGATTGAGTCCCACCAAAAGTAACGGACACCTCACAGATACTGAATGGTCAAAGCTGTTACCATGGGTGCTGTACAATTGTAATTGGTGCTTATGTGATGATGCTACGCGTACTGTAACACCCCCATCCCTTACTCCTTAAAAATCCTGTTCGCTATTGTTCTTCACTTCACCCTGCTGCCACTACACTGGTAGGCAGGTGAGCCCCTGCTCAAGCTTGTAATAAAGACCTTTTTGTATTTGCATCAGTGTCGGCTCCTTGGAGGTCTCTGGGAACTTGCAAATCGGACACAGCAGTGTCATGTTTACCTTTCAAACACCCTCAAAACATCTGGAATGTATTAGTTATGAACATATATTTGGTGAATAGATGAGTAATTCAGAAACTTTTGTTTGTTTCCTTGATGGGGAGTGGAGTAACCCATTACCTCCAATTTGCCCAAGATGGAGGGGTTCCCTGGCAGTTGGGACTTTCAGTGCTCAATCCAGAAAGTCCCAGGCAAACTGGGACCAACTGGTCATATGCCAGGTGGCGATAATTTTTTGTTTTGTTGATTTTTGGTTTTCATTATCTTATTTGTAAACTCTCTGTCTGCACTGGAAATTGAGTTAAACACTGGCCATAAACTCATTTGCTTAGCCCTCAGAACAATCCTAGGAAATCCGTATTCTCTTGTCTTCATTTCACTGACTGAAGAAACTAAGACATAGGTTTCCTGCCTTGCCCGAGAACAGACAGCCTAAACTCCATCTGGTTCTAGAGCCTGCACCCTCAACCGTTTCTCTCTTCTGCCTTCAAAAATGAATTCTGCAGGTAAAGAACAGAGAATAAGGTCATGCAATTCATCTTTGAAAATAAACGCTTAGTAATTCATGTGGAAAATAACGCGAACAAGGCTAATCGACTCCCTGCTGGATGAGATAGAGACAGGGAGAGAAAGGAATCTGGAAAAGCCGTAATCTTGACATTAATCCAGAAGGCGAGTGATTTGAATATGAGCTTTTAATATCTTATAAACGGGCCAAGTAAGCCCAGAGCTATTTTTAGCTCTGAGTTATGAAATACAATCACATGGGCAGGTGGCCTACATTTTCAGTTTTATATTTGGTGAGGAGTTTTGCGATCTAAGTGAGAATGACATCCTATCGGCCATGTTTGGAAAAGGATACCGCAGCCCTACGGATTCCGAGCACGCGCAGCAGGACAGCCAGTTGGTGTTGTGGAAGAAGAAACAGAAAATCTAGGTCTAGTCTTGGCATTGCCACTTTAGCAGCATGGCTTTAGAGCTACTTACGGCTTTTGTACCTGTCTTTCCTTATCTGAGAAATAGAAGATAGGGGCACCTGGGGGGCTCAGTTGGTTAATCCTCCGACTTCGGCTCAAGTAATGATTTGGAGGTTGGTGAGTTCGAGCCGCGCGTCAGGCTCTGTGCTGACAGCTCAGAGCCTGGATCCTCCTTTGGATTCTGTCTCTCCCCCTCTCTCTACCCTTCCCATGCTCATGCTCTGTCTCTCTCTGTCTCTTGATGATAAATAAAAACGTTTAAAAATTTTTTAAAAAAGAAAAGAAATAGGAGAGTGTGGGGAGGTCTACCTACAGTGGAAGGCATGTAGAACCTCCAAAACAGAGTGGATTGGAATCCTGGTCCTACCACTTAGCCCCTGTGTATCTGAGCCTCAGTTTTGCCATCTGTGAAATTTAATTCACCCCTCACACATTTGCTGCAAATTTTAAGGAGATAATGTACATTGAAATACACAAAAACAAATCTGGCAGAATAGAGGTGCTCAACAAAATATAATTCCCTTTCCTTGAAGACCCAATTATCCATCCATTCAGTAAGAATCCTTGAACACTTGTTAGGTGCAAGTACTAAGCTAGGTGCAGAGGTGAAGATGACCAGCCACTTATCACTTAGTAGGATACGTTTTTCCAGCTGGGTGCCTTCAGTAAAGTCACCTCGCCTCTCTGAGCCTTGCTTCTATCAACCATCAAATTAGGAGAATGAATTCAATGCTAACAGAGTAAGTGTGAGAAACCAAACTGACAATGTCCAGCAGAGGTCCTGGCTTGCAGGAAACCCTCAGAAAATCCTTGGGGAGGGGAGCCTGGGTGGCTTAGTTGATTAAGCGACCGACTTTCGCTTAGGTCATGGCCTCGCGGTTCGTGGTTTCGAGCCCCGCGTCCGGCTCTGTGCTGACTGCCAGCTCAGAGCCTGGAGCGTATTTCAGAATCTGTATCTCCCTCTCTCTCTGACCCTCCCCTGCTCACGCTGTCTCTCTCTCCTAGAAATAAATAAAAATATTTAAATAAAAAAAAAAAGAAAATCCTCGGGGAAGGGAGGTGATGGCCCCTAAGGCTCTTTATGTCTCCAGGGAATGTGAAAATCTTGTGTTTGAAGCTCAAGGCTATTATTTTCTGCTTACTTCAGAAAACAAGACTGGAGACTTAGGATTTTATCTCTGAGACTGTGAGCACCACAAAACTCACCTTCCTGAAGAAGGTTAAACAATATTATTTGATCGTGAGAAGCTCTCAAAATTGAGAGCGAGTGTGGAGACTTCTTAGATCGTATTTTCTGGGAAAGAGGCTCTGAGACTGATTTGTATGCAGGAGGCTCACCGGGGAATGCTCTTGGGAATGGTACCAATCAGGGACAGATGGAGATAGGACCAGACACAGGGCTTCAGCCTGTCTTTCAGAGATCACCATTGGGAGCTCTCTGGAGCTGGGATAGCCCTCGGGAACCATCTCCAAAGAACAAGACAAGTGGGTCAGGCCTTTGTGCCCTTCACTGCCTAGTCTTGGTTGCAGGTTCCCTTGGGAGAGACAGGTGGCTCCCTGAAGGCTTCCTGAAGGAGGGAGTTCAGCTCTGAGGTCCAGGCAGCTCCCTATGGCATCCACCATGGGAGACACTATTACTGGCATAAGAGATGCCTGGAATTGAAGAGAGGAAATGTGAAATGTAAGTAGCTGGGGGCCTCAAGAGAAGTTGCTGTTAGAAAGGCAACACGCTGGCTCTTAGGTAGGACATTCTCTCCAGCTGTAGCCAGACCCAAGTGTCGCTTAGGGATAAGGCAACCATGAGCAGAAGAGAGAACTAATTATGTGTTCATAAGGACAAAGATTGATTCCATCAGAAATACCCAAGGAGAAGTAAAAGTGGGTGTTTGCAAGCATGGTATGGGACTGGACCCCGGCCAGCACAGCTGTGGCATGCGTGAGGGTCTGCAGGGGTGGATCATGGCATGAGATCTGGCTTGGCCACTTCCTGGACATGGGACCACTTCCCCAGGCCTCAACTTCCTCATCTGAAACATGATGGTGGAACAGAAATAGCCCTGAGGCCTCTGTCATCTCCATACCAATAATTCTGCATCTTAATCCGCATTGTTAGCAAGAAAACATGATTACAAAATGGATGACTTGGTAATTACTTTGCTTTCTGCTGGTAAAATAAATTTTATGGCAATGCTTTCTCTGCATTATTCATTTTCCTTGTGACTTGCTAGTTAAAATGCTGACAGATTTCTCTTGTATTATTGAGGGTTTTATTTCTTGTTCTTTTTAACATTTCACATTTCTACTCTATTTCTCAATTTCTTGAGGCTGGGATCTGGTCTCTTGTTCACTATACAATCCTTGGCCAAGTGTCTCTCACATGCTGGATATATCAGTTATGTTTTATTATGGATCAACTCAGGCTAACATAAAGAAAAAAAGGAAGTAGTTGAAAGGATATCACAAGACTCATAGAATCTATGGGCATCTGGGCAAAAGACAGGAACTAAGGGCCTTTTGGAAGACTAAGGAATGGAAATCAGCAGTAAAGAAACTATATCCTTTATGGCCCCACCTAAATCCCACCACGGGGACAAATGAACCCCAAGCCTTCATTCTATGCATTATCTCTTGCTTCAAGTTCAAATTTGGAAGTGAGACTTCTAATTGGCTGAGCTTAGAACTCACACCTGCCCTCTGTGCACCGCTGTGCATTTCTCTGTAGGAATCTCTCTCTCGGGGCGGGGAAGGAAAGGTTCCCTTGCTTTGCCTCCCATAGACTTGGGCAGACACAGGAGATTTTCCCATCAACCCAATGATTATAAGATCATTCTCCAAGGAAGCCAGAATGCTTTTAAGAAGGAAAATAGATTCTGGAAACTTCAAAAAAATGACCAAGTTCTGCTCTAACAAGAGGTGAAATAACGTTTTGAGTGGATATGTACTCACACATAAAATGTTGAACAATTTACCTGAAGTAAACAAGATGCCTTGCCTTAACATCGATGTATAAACAAAAGTGTTCTAAATGGTCTACAGGAGTTAGCATTTCACCTTTAGTCCTGATATGTGCCCAATATCTAGACTTTCCATAGTTGAGTTTGAATCTGTAGTTTAAACTGGAACATCTTAACTCGAAAGAGAATATTCTTCACAGTTGGGCACCAGCTTACCTCATTCCAAACTTATTTCCCATTACTTCTCTACATGAATATTACACTCCAGACACAGCACTTTGCTGATTACATCTGCATAGTTTCATCATCATTTCATGTGTTTTTTCCAGAACAAAGGTTTCCATTTTTTAGTGCCCCCCAGCCCCTCCCCACCTGGGCCAGGAATCTATTCTTTCTTCATCCTACCATAGCAATTTACATGTATCTCTTGTTGGTTTTTATCATTATGGAGAATTAAAGTTACTTATATGCATGTGCTGTCTCCAATTTAGTTTATGCTATAAAGTTCCTAAGTATAGGAACTCTGTTGGATATACACATATACACAACAAAGTGCATAAAACATGTAGATTGAGTTTAATAATAGTTACAAACACCAATAGAGACACCATCCAAGTCAGGAATAGAACAGAAGCCTCCATTTATCCATTCCATGCATTCTGTTTGTATCTGTTCGTAGTTTATTTTATTTTTACATAACAATTGAAAAATGGCTGAAAGAATTGAAAAAAAAAACTGCACAAAAGTGTGTTTAACTTCATCAGCAATTCAAATTGGCATAATTTAAGAGCCCAGTAATCCCAAGTATTGGCAGTGGAAACTCACACACTGTGGGTGGCAGTAGAGACTGGTACAACTACTTTAGAAAATAGTGTCCCTTTATTTACCTCTGGTTCAACAATTCCATGTTCAGATAAATATACTCTAACTGAGGACTGATGAGTGGGGGGAAGGGTGAGATGGGCATGGAGGAGGGCGCTGTGGGGATGAGCACTGGGTGTTATATGGAAACCAACTTGACAATAAACTATTTGTAAAAAAAATTTAATTTAATTTAATTTAATTTAAAAAAATATATATATATATCCTAGAGAATTGAATGCATGTGTGTACTGAGACACATGAAGGAAAGTTCACATCCGCATTGTTCATCACTACCCCAAACTGGAGATAAGTAAAGACATGAACCATAGACTGAATAACTCAATTTTGTGTTTTTCTATTGGACTGTCTGTCTTTTTCTCACTGAATTGTAGGAAGTTTCAATATATGTATATATTCACATACATACACACACAGGTGCAGAAACTAACATTTTGCTGGGTAAATATACTACAAAAACTTATACTCACCCCCCCCAACCCCCCCGCACACACTCCTTATGAAATAATCACAGATCAACAACTGAGAAATCTCATGTTATGAATAGGAGGTGAGGTTCTTGGCCTTGGATATGGGTATCTGAGTGGTCGGATCCTACAGAAGTTTCGCTACAACACTGGTTTCTCTGTAAGGACACAATTGCTCTCGTAGGTCCAGGCTCTTCAACCAGTCAGATGGGAGCAAATCCTAATTGTCTGCAGAAGTAATGGACTGAGGAGTTGGTGGTAAGCCTCTGCCAACAGAAACTCTCACCATGTGCCATCCCATCTCCATTCCTGGGTTCAGATGGGTCCCTGCTGGTCAGAAACTCCCCATTCAGCTGTGCTAATGATTTCATTATCAGTAGCAATGATTACTAATTATCATTAGTAAGAGGGTAGCAGCTCTAAAAATGCTTTCCTGTCCATTACCTACTTTGACCCTATGACACCCTTGAGGAAAGCATAGCCTGCTACTACCTCCACTTTGATGAGGAGGAAATCAGCTCAGAGATAAGTGACTTATGCCAGTTTCACAGCTAGTAAATGGTAGAGTTTGGACTAGAAGTTAAATCTCCTATGTTGGAATTCCGGGCTCCTTCTACATCATCCCTTCAGAGCCTGGCTCAAGTTCCCCTTCCCCCAAGGAGTTTTCCTTGCTCACAAGATTCTGTCTCATCTCTGAAGGGTTCTAATTATTCTTTTCTATACTACTCACTTGACAATGACCACAAAGCCTTGAATTGCCATCTACCTAGAAATACATGTCTTATTTTATCTGTATGGTTTGCAAGGTGCTTCCAAAGTAAGAATGGTGTTGTCTATGGCCAGATTCCTTCACAGACCCCATACCATGCCTTTATTGCAGCTTATGCTCAGTGTCCAATAAACATTGGCTGAGGCTTGCTCACCCTGTGAGCTGTAGCATTCAAAGAGTCAGTGCCAACTCTCAAAGCTGAAAACAAATGTGCTCTGATCCATTCATGTTCCATAGAGTATAGGAAAAATTCCTGCCGACAAAGTTATTGAATCCTGAGTCATTAATCTCAAAGTGCATTGTACCAGTGCCCATGTATACAGGAAGATTTGCTTTGTTGGTGTAGAAATTATATCTTACGGTCTTATATTTGTTTGTATTCTCCACAGTGCCTTTCCACATGGCAGGGACTTATCATGAAAGGCCGTCTATAAATGATTTACACATGAAATAAGTCCTTTGTTGAAACTTACTAAAATATAAGGTGACTTGTTCTTTCTCAGAGAATTGGGCAGGGAAGACAAGACTCATGTTCAAATCTTGGCTCCTCTTGTTAACAGTAGGCAGGCAAGCTAACTTCTCAAAGCTCTGGTTTCCTCAATTGCAAAACTGAAGCACAAAAATCTACCTTGTGGTGAACGGTGAAAGCAAAAATGTAAAAATGCCTTTTGACACATCAAGAACTTTATAGAATACAAAGGATGAATAAGAGTCTAGTAAGACTTAGTTCTCTGTGAGTTGAAACAAGTTAAACTGTGGGAATCAGGGTTGTCAGCTATAAAATGAGAGGGTTGGTCTAGATTATTTTTAAAGGCTCTTTGAAGGCTAAAGAGTTATGACTTGTAATGTTAGCTTCAATGGTCAAAGACTTTTAATATTTTAATTTTCCTTTCCCCATACCCAAAGATAAACAAACCATCTAATACACAGAGGAGCCTCATATTTGGAATAACTCAATCATGAATCATTTTCTGAAGGAGTAATCTATCCTGATATAAATAATCATCTTGATGATGTGTTTTCACTTTCTGTTTTTGGCCATTTTAAGAAGGGAAGTCTTCCTGTGCCATTATTCTCTTGAGCTACAAGCCTTACTCGGTGCCTCCCTATTCAATTCATCACATCATCCCTGCAGGGAGAGGGTGGGTGTTGTTAATAACCAAATGGGCATTTAGTCTCCTTTTGACAGATCTCCCATGTGGAAGTGAAAAGCTCCCCACAGGAATGTGGATTCTCTAAATAATGTCTTGCCTGCGACAAGCCGTCTCCTTCTGAATAACTTATGGAAATGAATACTCATGTGATATCAGCTTGAAATGTGTGTGATGTGGAATTGAGAGCCTGGAAGAAAGGAAATTAGGCAATGGATGGAAATAAAAGCTTGGACTTGGATGGGGTGGAGAGAGGGAGGGAGCGCAGAAGCCAAAAGTCAGGGGCACCTGAGTGGCTCAGTTGGTTAAGCATCCAACTTTGGCTCAGCTCATGATCTCATGGTTGGTGGGTTTGAGGCCCATGTAGGGTGAAGCCTGCTTCAGATTCTGTGTCTCCCTCTCTCTCTGCCCCTCCCCTGCTTCCACTCTCCCTCTTAAAAATAAATAAACATTTCAAAAAAAAAAGAAGAAGAAGAAGAAGCCAAAAGCAGAGAGCACAAGATAGCTAGGTGACAACTTACACAGGAATCTCTGCTGGATCAAATATGCACTCATCACGCTGGGCACATCCACATACTTTATCTCATGTCATGTGAACAATTGACTCTGCATGTTGGGTTCAAAGAGGTCATAGGCCTGATAAGAGTAAGGATTTTTATCTAGCTCTTGTCACTAGAACTAGTGTTCTCTTATACCCATCTGCAGTCAACTGTAACTCTAGTCTGGGAGGGCTTCCATGGTAAAGAGAAATCTATAAGCATCAGACCTGTCACTCATACTTTTCTGTCTAAACTGAGGTGTGGAGGCACAAAGAAACACACCCAGAAATACATCTTACTGTGTAATGTACCTGCTATGATATACAAACCTTAGAATTTGATTTTTCATAGGGGCCTACTGGCTTAGTGGTGAGGAAAGTTCTTGGTTGGGTTGAGATGGAAAGGGGTTGAGAAGAAAAGAAAGGAGAAGAAGAAAAGGAGAAGAGAAAACGGGAGGTGGAAAAAGAGGAACAGAAAGAAGAAAGGAGTGCCTGGGTGGTTCAGTCGGTTAAGTGCCTGACTCGGTTTCAGCCCAGGTCACAATCTCACAATTCATGAGTTCAAGCCCCATACTGGGCTTCACACTGATGGTACAGAGTCCACCTGGGATTCTCTCTCTTCTTCTCTCTCTACCCCTCCCCTGCTCTCTGTCTCTTTCAAAAAATAAATAAACTTAAAAAGAAAAAGAAAAGAAAGAAGAGGAAAAGAAGCCAATTATATTGATCAAATAGGAAAAGAAGCTGAGTTCAGACCAAAAGGCACTCAGATAACTACTCCCAGACCCAATTCCCAATCTGGGCACCCTTGAGCTCTGTGGCTTCTGTAAGTCACCGAGAAGGCTCCTATATGAAATGGATGTTGGCTTTTAAAGACTGTTCTTCTATGTGTGTTGCTCAGTAGGCCACTCTGCTGGGGGGTTGGGAGGGGGCTGGAGGACAAAGGAGGCAGATCCAGGGAGTAAAGATCTTGGATCCAGGAGAAGCTCCTGGTCTCTTTGGGTGGTGGTGGCCATGCACCAGAGGAAGCTTCTTCTAAAGGTCAATCTCATTCACAAAACTCCCTCTTTGCTCTTCTCGCCACAAGATTCACCATCAACTCTCCTCCATCAGAGGCTGCCCTGTGCAGAATGAGTTTGGTAATCTCAAAATGGATTTGACTTCCTAAGTTCTCTGATTTAGCCCACCAAGATCTCTGTTTTTCACATTTCAAATAAAAATTCTTTTTTAAATTGTTTTTGAGATCTTGATGTCATAAAATATGTAGTGACTTAGACTAGTTGTGGCTATAAACACTACCAAGCCATTGATACGTGAGAAGTAAAATTAATCACCGCTTCCCACAAACGCGTTTGTTAATACCATCCCTCACACACAAAATAAGACCTGAAGGTGGACTTGGGCTACGCGCCACCATGCCATTCCCATTTATGAGGTAAATTTCTACAGGCTTCTTTATTCTTGTAGCATCTAATTACAGAACATCGGAATGCAACAGGGATCCAGAGGTGCACTGAATTATTGAAAAAACAGAAGTCAAGAGGGCATAGAAAGCTATTATGTATATTCATGATAGATTCACCAAACTTAAAGGTGCTAGAAATGCAAGCATTTAATTCAGAAGACAAATCTCCTCTTTTATAGCCCTTGGGAGAAAAAATACTTTTTCCTCCAAACCTTCTGCAAGCTTTGGTAATTATGTTAGACAAAGGCCAAAAGCATAGAACAGAGTGCAAACTCTCTCAAGAAAGATATGTTTATTCAGGTTAAAGTTTAAACAGCTTATCTTAAACTGTTACATACAAAGGTGGCTTATTGTTTTGTTTTGTTTTTTAACCAAAGTTGTCCCAACGCAGTAGCAGAAGGAGACTGAGAATACAAAGATACTCCACCGATGAGTAAACAGGAATGTGGGTTGGAAGGATTGAAGTCCAGATCATCTGACTTTGGGTCCAGTGCCCTGTCCTTTGAGTGAAAACTTTCTCTGAGACATTATTAAAAATAATAAAACATCCTTTGTCTGCAGTAGAAACTTTAACTTTCAAACCCATGGGCCAAAGATGAAAAGCATAATGCGGTGCATTTCAAATGATAAGCATTCCATAACAAAGATGTGATCCTTACACCAAATTTTAATAGTGAATGGAAATTTCTTCCAATTAAAAATAAGGAGGGGGAAAGCCAATGCATTGGGTTTAGGCTTTGATCTTCTGCTTTGAATCACATCAAGAAACTAGTGCAAGAAGGGTTTAAATGTCCCATGTTGCTATTCGCTAAATATAAGACCATCTCCCCAAGTGGGATTTTAAAGTGCTGCTTTTGTGATTTCTCCAAGGGGCAGAAGTAACCACTGTTCTTGGAGAAGAAAGAACCAAAATTTGCCAAACCTCAGAGTTCAATGGCATCTAGGTCTGAGGGAAGGTTTATCCCTCCAGTTACCTGTCTACTTCCTACTCACACTTAGCGACTGAGGATAAAGTTTGTTGAGTATTTTCCAGAGAGCATTTTTTACTTCTTTGTTCCTAAGGCTGTAGATCAAGGGGTTCAGCATGGGAATGACCACCGAATAAAACACAGAAGCGATTTTGTCCGTGTCCATTGACTGGCTGGAGCTGGGCTGTAAGTACATGAAGATGATAGTTCCATAGAAGATGGTGACAGCAGTGAGGTGGGAGGCACAGGTGGAGAAAGCTTTCTTCCGTCCTTCAGCAGAATGCATCCTTTGAATGGCGACATATATGAAGAGGTAAGAGATGAGGATGACCAGGAGGGTGAAGAAGACATTGAAGCCCACGACGCAGAAGACAACCAAGTTGTTGATGCGCGTGTCGGAACATGAGAGAGTTAATAGTGGAGGAATGTCGCAGAAGAAATGATTAACTTCATGAGAACCACAGAATGAGAGTCTAAAGGTGTTTGCTGTGTGGATGGAAGCATTGAGGAAGCCACAGACATAGGAGCCAGCAGTCAAGAGAGCACACGCACCTGCTGTCATGGTGGTGGTGTAATGGAGTGGCCTACATATAGCTGCATGGCGGTCATAGGCCATGGAGGCCAGGAGGTAGCACTCGACAGTGGCAAAACCAACAAAGAAGAAGAACTGAGCAGCACAGCCATTGTAGGTGATGACTTTATTCCCCGAATGCAGAGTGGCCACCATCTTAGGAGCTACAGCTGATGAGTAGCCCAGGTCTACGAAGGAGAGGTTACTGAGGAAGAAATACATCGGAGTGTGGAGGTGGAGGTCTGCCTGGATGATCACCATCATCCCCCCATTCCCAACCAGAGTGATGAGGTAGATGAACAAAAATACTAGGAGGAGGGGCACCTGAAGATTAGGGTCATCTGTCAGTCCCAAAAGGACGAACTCTGTTGCTTCTGTGCTATTCTCCATAAGGGTCAACTTGAATTTCACCTGGTGATTAAAGAAGAGGCAGTGAAAATGAGAAGAAATGATAGGAGAGATGATGGGATGGTATAAAAATAGTAAACTAATATGTGTTAAAAATGTATGAGGTGTAAGGCACGTGCAAGACCTTTCCATTATATGATAGCATTTAACCCTATGAGGTAGGTGCTACTATACCCATTTTACTGATGAGAAAGTTAAGGCTAGAGGAGTTTAATATTGACCCAAATAACCCAATTTAAGAATCAAAGGTCACACCTTTATATTTCTGAGCCTGAAGTCCCATACACTCAGAACTTAAATTATTCTACCCGTTAATATCATATAAAACAAATTATGAGGAGTCTAGTAACATAGTTTTTAAGATTTTATTTAAAATCTCTTTTTAAAAATAAAAAAGAGAACAATGTGAAGTAAAATGTCTAAATCCCTCATATCTTGTCTTCTTATTCCACCCCCAAGAATATAGGCTCCGAGGAGATTTCCTAACATTGTCTGTGCACATATGATTAAATGGCAGGAATCACAGAAATCAGAATACTGGCTTACTAAATGTTAAGCCTTACTCGGAGTTAACTCATTTAACCCTCACACCAACTCTGGGTTTGTTTCTGTTCTTTTCTTCCTTTTACACAAGGAGAAATTGCAGCATGATACAACCCCACTCCCTCATTTCCCGTTTTTCACCTTTATAAACAATACTCTGCAATAGAGCGTTTTGCCCTGTTTCTTAGATCAGTTCTGGTTGGCAGTATATATTAGACTTGGTCTCCCTTTTCTGGCTACTATCTACTCCTAAAATCTAGTAGCTTGTAGATGGGACTGGAGAGCAATAATAATAATATTGATAGAAACTATTGTCCAAAGTCACAAAACTAGTAAATGGAAGCAGAATGAAAAACCTGGTCTGTCTGATGTTAAGTCCTGAGATTTTAATTACAACACTTAATGTCTTTATGAGTTTATTCTTCTACAGTAATTCAATTGACATTTATGCATTTGCATGGAAATACAGATGTCTTCACCTCCTTTCAGAAACCTTTGTTATTGATCCTGGTTACAATGAAGTCCTCCCTTCTCTGCTCTCAAAGCACCAGAGTCAGGCTTGATTATCACACAATTACTTGGGCAACCACTCAGCTCCATAACTATCTGCAAGGCTCTTGGGACCCCTGTCTTCATCACCTCTCGCCCACCCCGCCTACTAAGGCCCCTGGGCGCACTTAAATAAATATTTGATGATTGGAGTAGAACATCAACAACAAAGTGTTTAAATATTTTTCATGCTAACTAACTCCACAACAAACAGCTTATTATTCTGTCTAGCTGGACCCATGTTTCCTGCCAGAATATTAGCTCAGACCTGTGGTATGAACAATATGCAAGAATAACAGTGCAAACGGAGCCGGCAGACCTGGAGAGCGCTTGTGTCCTGATTCCAGTGTGCGGTCTCTTTTTCCTGTTGTTCTCCCTCAGCCTGAGGTGTTTCCGGGCTTTCCCTGGAAGAAAAGCGGGGGAAGAGCTCAGACAAGGGAGAGGAAACAAGCATGGAAGGAGAGGAAGGGAGAACTGAGGAATGAGGAGGGGAAAACGTCTCAGCTTTGCTTGACCTTGGCTTACCTTGGAAAGAAGCTGCAGTCATCAGATTGAGGACCCTTTTCTATTTTATTTTATTTATTTTATTTTATTTTATTTTATTTTATTTTATTTTTTAGTACAGGCAATACACAGCTTTACATTAATTCCAGGTGTACAGCACAGTAACTCAATAATTCTGTACATCATGCTATGGCTCACCACCAGGAGCAGCCTTTTTGCCACCAGCCAACAAGAAGACAGCCCAGCCTGTCCTGTCTGGGTGAGTGTTACACATGCCAGTACTGTGCAGCAGGTGAAATGCTGTTGCACAGGATCCACTCCTTGCTGTCCCGTGTGCCCCCTTTATAAACAATGTTCCAGTGACTATCCTGCACGCGGCTCCTCACGCCTTTCCTTTTCTTTAGGATAAATCCTAGTTTGTAGTTGTATAGTTTTCATCTGCTTTTGCTTATTGGTAGATTCCCATCCAGGAATGGGCCAGCTAACTTTCAACCAGCAGCACTTTCCATTACATTCATCCAAAAGGATCTTTGATTTTTTTCCTTTTGACTTTTGCCATGTGCTTGTTCTCTATAATTTAGTGATCATAATAGCCTATAATCTGGGACAGGCAATTTCTTGATCTTATATCTTAAAACCTGAGGTATGTGGTGCCCCCTCAAGATCTCACGATTACTTAATTGCAATATCTATGCAATGCTCCTGAGCAGGATTCTTACCCTCGGCGCTATTGACGTTATAGGCTGAACAGTTCTTTGGATGCAGGTGGGACGAGGGGGCAAGGGGCAGGCTATCCTGTGAGGTGTAGGATGTTGAGCAGTATCTCTGGCCTCTACTCACTAGATGCCAGTAACATACTGCTTTCCCCAGTTTTGACAACCAGCAATGCCTCCAGACACTCACAAATGTCCCACATGTTCCCGGGGGGAGGGGGGGAAGGGGAGGGCGTGCAACAGTTAAGAACTAATCTTCTAGAGTTTATAAAACTCTATTTGTATTCACTTCTTCATCTAATTACAATTCCATGAGTCATGTATATTATACATCTTATTATATATATAATATATATAACATACCTATATAATGTTTAATACACCCATATTCATGTACAGGTAAACACATGAAGAAACTAAGACTTAGAGAGATAAAGTGGCTAGTTCAAGGTTGGGAGATCCAGCCAAATACTGCTACTCATTGGTGGGGGAGACCAGGAAGGGAACACTGCTTACTAAGCACTATTACCCTTTGATTAACAAGATATTCACCTAAACCAACCTCTGCCCCAACCCAAGAGAGGATAACCAACCTGGAAAAACTCCAAAAATGAAAGGCGGCTTACTCAGTGTGGATGCAGAATTCTATTCCAAAGCACCTTCCCAAAACATTTGCTTGATCAGTGTCCTTGGTTAGAACCGACCATTGGATTATATTCACCCAAGCTATAGGTATAACTTCTACCAGTTATCACATGCTCTTTATACTGAACTGCCCCAGACTGCCCTCTTCATATGTTAGCAATTAATATTCAAGGCATTTTCTATGTTCTCATGATGGACAACTCTTTCCATTTTGCATTACAGTCACTGTTGATAAATGTGTCTGGATCCAGAGCAGCAAAGAGAAATCAGGAGCCGTCTTTTGCCCAGAGCCATCCCTGAAGGGTTGCAAGGCCTGAACCCAAACCCCATTGCTGTTCCCACCACTGTATTTCTCTTTCCCAAGTCCTGAAAGGCCTAAAATAAATATCAGAAGGAGACTGGCAAGAATAAAGACATTTTTAAATATTTGAAGATAATATAGAATAGACCACTTTATTTAATAAATAATGACTAAGGAAGTGTGTTGAAAACTGAAAAACATTCCAACTTAAAGAATTTTGGAAGCTTAAACCACCCAGATAGATGGTCTAGAAATAAAAGTTTTCATCACAATTGTTTCTAAAGGGGTTTGAAGACCCACTCCTGGCCATCACGCCCCATTTTGGGAGTTCCAAAGAAGATTCTCAATGGAAAATTACTAGACTGGGTTTCATAAAGAAAGAAATAAAGTCTGTCACTGTTTGTGCATCATTATTCACTGCCCAGACTGGTGCCAGGCACACGGCACAATATTACTTATTTATATTTGTTGAATGAATGAGCCGACTAGAAGCTCAACAACTGACTTAGAATGATAGTTTTTAATGCTTACTAGCTGTGCAACTGTAGGCAAGTCAATTTCCCTCTATCAGTAGAAGATTAAGTAAGATAAGATATGGAAAAATCCAACCACTCTGTGGTCTGTGGTGGGTGCTCAATACAAACTAATTTATTTCTTTTTCTATTAAGCTATTGGTCACTCATATGAACATGGCTGCTGAGTTTTATTAACACCAGTTGGTATCAGTATTCTATCTGTCAATGACTATTTCAGTTTCTGTTTAAGCAAGGTGAGCCAAAATTACCTAGGGGAGGCTCATTCTGTTTCCATTTTTTATGAGATGTGGCAGAGGAGAATGAAGAAAATAAGACTTCAGGGTCATTTTTTATGCCATTTCTGAGCCCCTTTCTCCTAGACAGACCATTATTTTCACCCACGGTGTGAAGAACGCTGTTTGGAAAACATCAGGGAAAATATACCTGGTTCCTGGGGAATTATGAGATCTCAATTCAGAACTGCCTTCAACTACCAGACTTCTTGAATCTGAAAAAAAGAAAAGCAAAGCTGTTTAGTCTTGGAGAACCTCAGATTTCAAATAGTAAAAGATTTCCTCAGACCAAGTGTAAAGACAATTCTGCAACTTTTATAGTTTGTTTCAGAGCCTAAGTGAGTCATACCAAACTGGGAGGGGGCTGGGGCCAGCCTGGAACTGACAGTCATACAGATTTGGGATTCTCTGGAGGGACATACCCTAAGGTCTCAACCGTAACTCAGTGTCATGCAAACAGGCAATCAAAACATCACTTTCCTGAGGGAATAAAATGTTGAGGGGATATTGAAGAGAGTTTAGGCCCAGGGGGAGCCCCAGTTCTTCAAGCACAGGCTAAAATGACTGACTTCAAGTTCCATCAAAAATGTCTTCAAAGGAGATGGAAGGTCCCACTGTCCCTCCTCAGCCCACAGATTTCTTATGAGTACTGGGATTTGGCTCTTTTCTCTGCTACATGGGAAGACCTTTTTAAATGCCAAATACAGATGATAAACATCAAAATCACCATTTTGCCTAAACTCAGCATGGGCTGAAGAACCCCAAGTTCCAAGGAACTTTGTGGATCAAAACACTTTCAGGAAAATATTTTCCTCAATCCAACTGGTTTCAAATGAGCTTTAACATGGAGCTTATGAAAAGCAAAGGATTCTATTTCAGCCCTTACTGAGTTATCAGATAATGGGTGCTTTTTATGGTTCAGGCCCTTGTTTAAGTACGTGGGTGTTATTTCACTTAAGGTTCCTACAACTCTACAAGAAATGTATTGCTTTTCCCATTTTACAGATGTGAAAACTGGTATATATCTGGCACCTAGTCCTGAAGCTCCGATAGAAGGAACCAGGGCTCCTTGGAGAAATTATTGGATTTAGAACTAGAACAGGAAATATGCCAGACAAACATTGAGCATCTTGTAGTTCCAGAAAGAGGGGACTTACTCGTCTGTCAGACTCAAAGTCTATATACTTCTACACAGTGCCATACTGCTCCTTTGGGAGTCAATGGGGAAGAGTGAGGATGTTCTCAGAATCTAGAAAAGGGTCCCATTTCTCATAAGCTTTCACAAATGTGTGCTCCAGTAAAGTCAGCTACATGGGTGAAGCTTATTTATTTATTTTTTCTCATGAAAAATGTTTTCAGGGAAAAATCTCCAATTAAAACAAATTTAAAATTTTGTTGATACAAAAAAAAAAAAAAGTAGCCAAGTAGGTAGCAAGTTAGGTCAAATGAGGCCAAGGAGTTTTTGCACCACTCTTGGAATTTCATAGCATCAAATCTCCTGATCCACACATTCAACTCTGAGAACTAGGTGTCCTCTGCAATATTTTATTTGACCAACACAGCAACCAAGGGGAAAATAGAGAGAAGAAGAGGGAGAGAATAAGACAGAGGGAGATGAAAAAGGAAAGAGGAGAGAAGAAGGGCAAGAAGAAGAAAGAAGGAGAGAAAGAAGAAGGAGGAGGAGGAGAAGGAGAAGCAGGAGGTGAAAAAGGTGGAGAAAGAAGAAAAGAAGAAGAGGAAGGAGGAAGAAAAAAGCAAATAAGAAATAGGAGGAGGTGGAGGAGATGAAGGAGAAGGCAAGGGAGGTAAAGGAGGTGAAGGAGGAGGAGGAGGAGGAAGGGGAAAAAAAGAAGGGGAAGAAGAAAATAAAGACAAGGGGAAGAAAGCAGAGAAAACTTCACTTGTAGGATCAACATTAACAATTGAGACCATCTACCAATACATCTGGCTCCATAAAGTAATTTAATACTCTCCTTTATCAGTGCTTAATATTCTTTAAAAAATTATATAGCTGAAAATGAAGACTATTTACATTGTAAAATGGAATGGTCCTGGGTCGTGAAGAGCAAGAGACCTAGAATGCGCTGCTTACTGAATGAATAACTCAGGTAAATTATGATTCTCTGAGCCTCATCAGTTTCTCACAGCATTAAATGTGTCTTCCTCCTTTTCCCTCAAGAAGGCTCTTAATTCCCGGGGAAGACTTCTGCGTTGATTTCTCTGGCTCCTTCAACAGTTGGTCTCCTCATAAGATTAAATAGTGGCTTCACGTTCTAATAGTTATACCTGGGGGTTTCAGAAAAATGAAGGGCAAGAAAGGGGCCAATTCTGACTTGGGGGTTAGTTCAAACCCAGACATGTCTCTCCATCCATCTTTGAGTTAATGCTGCCACCTTGCGGCCATTTCAAGCCTTTCCTATGATGAGCCATGCCCAGTGGTGCTGGCTGGGAAGGAGAGCCAGTCTTCATTAAGTTCATGGAGGAAACATGCTTTGGACTTAGGTAGAATCAAGAAGCTACTAATCTTTCTAAAAGGTTAATTTCAGGTACACATCGTATGTCAGCACTTTGTACGAACTAAGAGATCAATGGGTGTTATGTACACAAGACGCCATAGCCCAGAGCCAGGTGCATGGGTTCAAAGCCCAGCTCTCCTCACCAGTGCCTGAAGGCTCATAAAGTCAGCCTCTCCATTCCTCGCTTTCTCATTACAGGGTTGTTGTAAGAATTAATTAAGTTAATGGACTAAAGTACTCAGAATACTAAGCACCCTATAAATGTGTGCTATTTTGTAAATATCTAATTTTCTCAAGGAATAAACAGACTCATAGAGGTGAAGCGATCTGCCTAAAGCCATGCTGCTGATTAGCAGCATAATTGAAACCCACATCTCTAAGGCTCCATGTTTGTTTCTATCCATTGATTTCCCTAGAAGTTCCTGAGCTTCTGTTGACTCCTCAGCCCCACTCTGGTACCTCAATTCTCTGAGGATGACATCCTCCTCTCCTTTGCTAACAGCGAGGCCATCTAATGTTAACTCCTCATCAGCCTCTCCTTAAATCCATCTAGTCTCCTTCCACCTTCCTATCTCAGAACTTCTCTCCTCTTTTCTTTTTTTTTTAATTTTTAAATGTTTTTGGGGTTTTTTTTATTTCTGAGAGAGAGAGAGAGAGAGAGAGAGAGAGAGAATGACAGCTTGAACAGGGGAGGGTCAGAGAGAGAGGGAGACACAGAATCCGAAGTAGGCTCCAGGCTCTGAGCTGGCTGTCAGCAAAGCCCGACGAGGGGCTCGGACCCACGAACCGTGAGATCATGACCTGAGCCGAAGTCGGATGCTTAACTGACTGAGCCACCCAGGCACCCCTGGCTCTTTTTGTTTCTTTTCCCAGAAGTTAATGCAGATAATCTCCAACTATGATGGTTCAACTTAAGATTTTTTGACTTTACTATGGTGCCAAAGCAATACGTGTTCAGTAGAAAGCTTACCTCGAATGTTAAATGTTGATCTTTTCCCAGGCTAGTGGCATGCAGTACAATCCTCTCTCATGATGCTGGGTGGTAGTGAGCCACAGCTCCCAGTCAGCCCCTCGATCAAAAGGGTCAACCACCCATCCACCCACAACCATTCTCTACCCGCACAACCATCTGTCTTCCACTCTTAGTGCAGAATTCAATAAATTACATGAGATAAGCAATACTTTATTATAAAGTAGGCTTTGTGTGAAATGATTTTTGCCCAACTGGGGCTAATATCAGTGTCTGAGCACATTCAAGGTAGGTTAAGCCAGGCTGTGATCTTCAAGATATTACATATATTTACAGTATTTTCAATTTTGGGTTTATCCAGATGTAACCCCATTGTAAATCAAAGATTTCTACCTTTGCTTCTCCCACCAGATGTCCCTCTGTCTTTTGCTACCTTGACCTCTGCTGTCAAGGAAGAAATCATCCTGTATAGACAAGTTCATATTAGGATGGAATGTGTGACTCTTCCTAGACTGTAAGCTCCTTGAGGACAGAGAGTGTGTCTGAATCCTCTTAGGCTGCCTCCTGGAAACTAGAGCAGTGCCTGTAGACAGTAAGGACCTACTGAATTATGTAAATCCCATCGGATTCTCTAGTTAGTAAATTGGACAGAGGCACGGAGACCTAGGGCACAGAGATGTCACTTGAGTAGCTCACTTAAGGGAAATGTCCTTAACTCAGCAGATGTGGTAGTATTTAAAAAACAACAACAAAAAAAAGAAAGGACCATGTGCTTCTCATTAAGAATAAAAATGGAAAATTATTGATTTGTAATTTTATAAACCTGGAGGCTTATTTGTTAGTGAAAAATAAAAAGAAAGAGTTTAAGTTGGTGCCTTGACATATATCTCCAACCTCTGAAAAGAGAACCAACATCCATCTTCTGTATCACAGCATATTTGCATATATAAACACCTAGAAGATGGACCATCCTCATTCCTAAGGATAACACTCTCATCTAGGTTCCTGCCCCCACCTCATCTGTCTCTTCCAGAACCTGATCTAATCAAGTGTTCATCTTAAATCTTCATATTCCTCTCAATATTCACCTTAAGCTCCAGCATCTCCACTGCTGTGATCTTCTTCCTCTTAGCACACAAACATCTAAAGAATACTTCTCTACTCAGGTCACTCTTAGAGCTACCTTTCTAATGCACCTTTCCTTTCCACAAAACATCTCAGAAGACCTCTGTATTTAATAATCTCTTATATATTGGGGGACCCGGATGGCTCAATAGGTTAAGCGTCCAACTTGAGCTCAGGTCAGGATCTCACAGTTCATGTTGGGCTCTGTGCTGACAGCTCAGAGCCTGGAGCCTGCTTTGGATTCTGTGTCTCCCTCTCTCTCTGTCCCTCCCCTTCTCACATTCTGTCTCTCTCAAAAATCAGCAAACATTAAAAAATATTTTTTAAAGAATCTCATATATTGGCTCCCTCTATTTTTATCTTATTGTTTCTTCCCTTCCTCTATGTTCATCTGTTTTGTTTCTTAAATCCCACATGTAAGTGAAATCATATACTTGTCTTTCTCTGACTTATTTCACTTAGCATAATACACTCTAGTTCCATCTATGTTGTTGCAAACGGCAATATTTCTTCTTTTTGATCACCAAGTAATATTCCATTGTGTATATATATATATATATACATTTTCTTTATCCGTTTATCAGTTGGTGGAAATTTGGGTTCTTTCCATAATTTGGCTATTGTCAATAGTGCTGCTATAATCAGGGTGCATGTGCCCCTTCAAGTCAGCATTTTTGTATCCTTTGGGTAAACACCTAGTAGTACAGTGGTGGGGGCGGGGGGATAGACCTAATGGGTGATGAGCATTAAAAAGTGCACTTGTTGGGATGAGCCCTGGGTGTTATGTGTCAGTGGTGAATCACTGGGTTTTACTCCTGAAACCAATACTACACTGTATGTTAACTTGAATTTTGAAAAATAAATTATGTACTGTAAAAAAAGCCTCAAAAGGGAAGTTCGTGTTGACAGAATGAATGAACAAATGATCAAAAATCAAGTGATGCTGCACCAGGTAACAGAACCAGCAAGCAGTGGAGCTGGGATGGAAACCCACACCCAAAGTCAAGACCCATATCACAAAGTCTTCCCCACCTTTTGCCTACAATCCAAATACATCAGTCCCAAGTGAAGCATGATTTAGTGTGTTACCTCAAAGAAAATGGGATTGCCACACAACAAGCAGAAATTATTATATTCTATAAATATGTTGGTCCAGACCATGGAGGCCAACATGAATATCATTTCAACGATTGATCACCAAGATGCAGCTGAGATCTTTCTCCAGCAAATAACATCTCAGGTTGCTAATGTGGAAAAAAGAATGGTTATTTTGGAGAAGAATGAATTTTCATCCTTCAAAGCAGGAAGTGAGAAAATAAAAACTGGAATTTCATGTGTGAAAAGAACAAGTAATGGATGAAGCAATCAAAATCTGAACAGGATAGCAAATTCGACTTCGGTCTAGAAAGAAGCAGAGTAAAAAAAAAAAAATGTATTTATTGAATGAAAGGAAGCTTTGAAAGTGAGGACATAAATGGTGGCATTTCACGCCAAGCAAGATGGGGCCCTCATCCAGATAGACAGGACTATAGACCCTGAGGTCGCTGGCCTCAAAACCATGCTTGAGTTACACAAGGCTTGATAGTATTAAAGATTTAGCAGGTCTGTATTTACATGTCTAACAGGGGCTCTGAAATTTTATCAACTGGGGATATAATAAAGCATCTATTAAAAAAACAAAAGGAAGACCAAAATTTGCTCCTCAGTGAGTTTGTGATTAGCTAACAGTTTGTGATTCACTAGCTGGTCATCAGAAAGCATGAGAAAAAGCATGTAAAATTGTATCTTTGCCACTCTATTCTTTTAAGTAATGTTTTGGATTGAGTTTTGTCTGCATAAAATTCCTATGTTAAAGCCCTAATCCCAATGTGTCTGTGTTTGGAGATGACTTTATCCTTCAAAGAGGTAATTAAGGTTAAATTAATTTGGAGGATGGGGACTCAATTCAATAGGACATATAAGAAGAACTGCTAGGGAGGCATGAAGAAGAAAGGCCACGTAAGGGCACAGTGAGAAAGTGGCCATCTAAAAGCCAAAGTGAGGGGCGCCTGGGTGACTTAGTCGGTTGAGCGTCCGACTTTCGCTTAGGTCATGATCTCGCGATTCGTGGGTTCGAGCCCCACGTCGGGCTCTGTGCTGACTGCCAGCTCAGAGCCTGGAGCCTGTTTCAGAGTCTGTGACTCCCTCTCTCTCTGACCCTCCCCTGCTCACACTGTCTCTCTCTCTCCTAGAAATAAATAAAAATATTAAAATAAATAAATAAATAAAAGCCAAAGTGAGAGGAAGCCTTAGGAGAAACCAAGCCTACTGACCCCTTGATCTTGGAGTTCTAGCCCCCAGAACTGTGAGAAAATACATTTCTATTGTTTAAGTCACCAGGTCTGGTGTTTTGTTATGGGAGCCCTAGCAGCTGATACAAATAATAATGATGATAAGAATTTTCCTGGGAATTTCCCTTGACTGATGATTAGGCCATTGACAGGCAGTGAAAATCATAACACTGGAAGGTTCCTGAACTTCCTCTCTGTGGCTCTGCTTCCTTAACCCAGGTTAGCTGTTTCCTATCTGTGGCAAGCAGCTAACTGGATGGATTTCCTGTGGCATGGAAATCACTCACTTGTGAGCATTGCTTTGTCAATATGTTGCTGCAAAGGAAGATTATGGGCTCCAGTTCAAGCTCCTCTAATCTCCCAGCATTTTCAGTTCCATCAATTTCATCCTGAGCCTTAAAAAAGATTTCTAAAATCATACAGAAGCAACTAAGAGCCTGCTACAGTTTCACAGTCTCCATGGCAATGTTAGAGATGGAAGCTACATTGACTTCTTCACATATCTCCTGGACTATTTTGTCAGTGCCTTTTATGTATGGTTTTGGACGCTTTACAAAGCCTTTCTCACTTATTATCTTGGTTAAGCCTCATGGCAAACTCATGTGGGAGGTATTATTACCTCCATTAGGCCTATTATGAAACAGGTTTGGAGAAGATAAGTGGCTTAACCAAGGTTTACACAGTTTGTAAGTGGAAGAATCAACATTTGAACTTTGATTTGTCTGGTGCCCAGGCTGTTCTTGATATGCTAACCACAAAAAGCCTAGGCTGTAGCAGTGGATCACTTTCCTGCCCTGGTGCCCTTTCTTGTCTCTTGAAAATTTACCACCTGGACCACATTTCTGAGATGGGCTTTACATTGTTTTTTTGTTTTTTGTTTTTTTTTAATTTATTTCTGAGAGAGAGACAGCAATGAGCAGGGGAGGGTCAGAGAGAGAGGGAGACACAGAATCTGAAACAGGCTCCAGGCTCTGAGCTGGCTGTCAGCATAGAGCCCAATGCGGGGCTCGAACCCACGAACTGCAAGATCATGACCTGAGCTGAAGTCGGACGCTCAACCGACTGAGCCACCCAGGTGCCCCTTTACATTGTTGATGTAGAGCCTAAGAGACAGCGTCCCAGGCAAAGATGAGGCAAACTTTGGTCTGGTACTGGTGTTATCACTAAAATTGAGTGATCTTGGCCTATTCATGTAATTGAATTTTTCCATAGGTAAAGTGGAAATAATAATCCTTGCCCACTCACTTCCTCAATCCCCTCTACTATTTACTACACTAGGTGAAATGAGTTTAGATTCCCAGAGCTGGGAATATTTTAAAGCACTGCAAACAAATGTGTTATTTCAATGTATTATGATTAGCAGTGATTGGAAGAAGTTTCTAATGATTTATTTTGCTTATATGCTTACCCTTTCATAACTTTCCCCAAGGGAGGCTGTGAGTTCCCCAGCCGTATCTGCTGGCCCTGGCTGCTAGGTCACAGGGATGCTTCCTGAAAGCTTTCAAGCACCTGTGACTTAGATAAAGGGCTTTCTTTGGACACAGAATCATGTCCTGCTTACAAACAGGGCAGGCTAGAGGAGGCAGAGGTGGGGCAGGGGTATTTATTGATTGACATACCATGTGTTCTACCAAAATTACAGACATCCTCAGCAACACTGAGCTCCATCTTCCAACAGCAGTAACCTGTTCATCAATGCACACTGAATTGGCCTGCTTCCCTTTGCTATCCTATTTTCCCCACTCTCCTGCCTGTATATCCAGAGATCTCCTCCTAAATAGACTTTTCCACACAAATCCTAGTCTCAGGGTCCACTTCTAGGTAAACCCAAACTCAAAGACACTCCAGGATAAGCAATAGCTTCCCCTGACGTGTGTAGAAGGGGATTAAGTGAGTGACAAACTCCCCACCCCAAGCCCCATGGCCTTTATTGTCCTCACAGAGAGTGTTGTATGTCAACTTCTTCTTACCCATATTTCTTCCTTTGCTGGGAGCTCTGGAAATTTCACCTTGCCTAACTCACAAGTTCTCTTACATATCCTATAATTTTCTCCCCTCCCACTTTCCCTGTCTTTCAAATTTTTCAGATTATTTTAGGAAAATCTCTCTCCTTCCAAACTCCTAACTTTATTTTTGAGCCTCTAATATTTCTTGACTCATGTCTGAAAAATGCAAGAGTACCTGGAGAAGGAAAGTCATATTTTCCAAGTGTCATTGCACATAATGAAAATCATCACCCTCGACCTCCAAAGCACTGAAAAGTGTCCCTAAGATCCTCTCTCAAAATCATTATAATTGTTTTCTTTCTCTTCCTCAGCCTCTTGTAAACCCAATTTTTTTCGAGGACCAACTTTCAGGATAAGGGTCAATCCAGTTCTCTTAAAATTTTCTAAATGTTCTTCTTCGTTTGCAAGTAAAACATCAAGATTTTTCTAAAACTATGTTTCTGTACAAATACAGAGACTTACAGTAACATTAAAGATGTAATAGTTTTCTATGGATGAGCACTAGATAAAACAGCACAGTTAACATGATTTCCAATACATTTTTGCTCTTAAAGAGTGACTACATCCCCCCCTCTTTCCTTCCCCTTAGAGACATTGACACATACAAATCAGCTTTACTAACAAATTGGACAGGAACAAGAAGTGTGTATTTTAGGTATATGAGCTATTCATAGGACGCCTCAGACTTAAAACACAAAGCGCTTCATGGAGCTCTAATGTAAAAGCATTGGGAATATCAGACTTCTGTCTAGTAGTTTTGCATAGTGACATGCAAGGTAAATACTGTGCCCCTGTTGAATTTATTTGTTCATTCGTTTATTATTTCACAATACTTTAAGTCTATAAAGGAGAGAATATGTATGTTCTTTTTAAAAAAATGTTTATTTATTTTTGAGAGACAGAGTGTAAGTGGGGGAGGGGTACAGAGAGAGGGAGACACAGAATCCGAAGCAGGCTCCAGGCTCTGAGCTGTCAGCACAGAGCCCAACACAGGGCTCAAACCCACTAACTGTGAGATCATGACCTGAGCTAAATGTGGACGCCCAACGGACTGAGCCGCCTAGGCGCCCCTAGAGAATATGTCTGTTCTGACACAATTCTTTGGTGACAGAATTCCAACTCAAATCAGTTCAAGCAAAAAAGAGGTTTTATTTGCTCAACTTCTCTGTCTGAGGTTAAGGGTTGATATGGAAGGACTGAGTGGCTCAAAAAAAGAAGAGTTGATCTCTTCATGACTCAGCAATTCTTCCCTCTGTGTTGGCTTCTTTCTCTCAGGCAGACTCCTCATAAGTGACCAGAAAGATGTTTCTCATCATCTTTCTCAGCAGCAACGGGTTTTTATTATCCTCACAGCTAGAATCTCAACAAAATGAGAATACCTTTGTCCCAAAAGACAATCCAGCAAAGGTGCTGGGGAGAACGCTAATTGGCTTTGCTTGGATCACATGACTATTCCTCATCCAATCACCTTGCTCCAGGAGAACAAACCACACTCATTGGTCAGGCCTGAGATGTGCGTCCATCCCAGGGGCTAAGGGTAAAGTCAGCCCCACTTAACCACCTGGACCAAAGAAAAGAGGAGTGTGGTGCTCCCATTCTATTTCACGTCCCCCAATTATGTCCAGTCGTAGCACATAACTTAGTTATATTAAGTTTATTTAAGTTGATTAAGTCAAGTTCCAAGGAAGTAAAGTCCTCTTTGATTTCATGGTCTGCTCATGCTGAGCTGTAGGAGTTTTTCCATCAACACCTGTGACCTGAGATATCTTCTCAGCGGAATCAGGGTACATATCCCTGATATGTAACAAAAATGTTACTCCTAGAATACAGTACTTATTGAGATTTAGTGATATCCAAAATAGGAGGGAAGAAGGACCTCTCAGCAGAATGCCAGGAAGTGTGTCCAATTGTCCAGGATCCATGGTCTAAATTCAGTTAGGACATATCTTCCCACAGGAAATGAATTTAGGTACCGTGAATTTACCATATCCAGGAAGGAGAAACCTCATAGACAGCTTCATTTCTTAAAAGAGTAAATTTGAGATGTTGCCGCCTTCCAGCAAAGTTATAAATTTGCAATAAGTACAACTCAAGCACCAGCTCTTATCTGAGATTTCTTTCTTTCTCAACCAGTGGGGGCCAGTAGATTTCCATTTCTCCTTCGAGCTCTGGGTTCTCAGCACTCACATGTGGCCCTGATGGCAAGATCCATCTAGAAATACTGCCCCCAAGTATTTAGGCAGGAGGTGGTCACTTCTTCAGCCCCGTGTGTTAGTGGCTGCCACCGCTGCCCTTGGTAAGGACCAGGTCATTTCCAAGACACTTCCTCCTAAAGAAAATCATCACTCCTTCTCATCTATATTTCAGCTGAAAGAGCTCCCTTTTCAGATCCCCAGACTGGGACTGCTTTTGATGCTTCTTAATGCTGTGTCTGTAGGGGCCCAGTGGAGACCAATACCTCTGCCCCCTGTTCTTCATGATACCATCATTCTTGAGTCTCCTCTGCTTTGGAATTCTGTTAAGTTCTCAGGCATGTTCCCTCAGGGCACTAGAAAGATCTGCTTGCCTACCTTCTGTATTTTTTGAAACTCAGAAATGCTTTAATATTTTTGCTTTTGAATATATAGTCCTACAAATTTGAGATTCATTACCTCCTTCTGACCAGTACCCAGATTTTTAAAGTATTCACATCTCCTCTACACCACTCTTGGGTTTTCAGGAACTTAGTCCTGCCCCCTGGCTCCAGGAATGGTCTGGTTTGGCTTAAGCCAAACCACATAATCTATTCTTCCAGTAAAAATTACTAAATAATGACCTAAACTTCTCCAAGTTAGGATGAATCTCGGGACTTCCACTTGCAAAGCTGGAGAAAAGTGCTCTCACTCCCTCTACTGGTCATGACAAAGGGAACATGTGGCTGGCGGTCATCCTACTGGGATTGAAGTACCTGCCAGAACTCGTATGGAAAGATAATTGTTTTTCTCCACTTTGGGGGACTCTATACTTATTCCAAAGAAAAACTGGCCAAATGAATTGAGAAATTTCTCTTTGAGAATAGAGTTCCCAGTTATATACATATGACACACAACACATAATATTATATAGAATATTATATATACATACATATATAGAGAGAGAGAGAGTGAGAGAGCGAGAGAGAGCTTATTGATGGAAAAGCTCTGTTCCCCTCAGGTTCTATTTTTTTCAAAGCTAGAAGTTACTCAGAACCAAGAGTAAACAGGTAAGGGGTCAGTTTGAGTAACAGTATTTCTCTTGTGTGTGTGTGTGTGTTTAAGGAAAATTCCTTGTTAATGGTTTCAAACACTGGCCCTGAACTCTCCTTGGAGCAAATATGACCACTGACATTCACCATAAGGAGAAAAAAAATGTCCTTTTTTTTTTTTAGTGTTTATTTATTTTTGAGAGAAAGAGACACACACAGAGAGTGTGAACAGGGGAGGGGCAGAGAGAGAGGGAGACAGAGAATCCGAAGCAGTCTCCAGGCTCTGAGCTATCAGCACAGAGCCTGACGTGGGGCTTGAGCCCACAAACCACAAGATCATGACCTGAGCCAAAGTTGGACACCCAACTGAGCCACACAGGTGCCCCCAAAATGTCCATTTCTTTTTTTTTTTTTTTTTTTTTTTACAAATAGTTTATTGTCAAATTAGTTTCCACATAACACTCAGTGCTCATCCCCAAAGTGCTCAGGGACCATATTTTTAACCATGTGCCCATCTGATATCTAACAGAGCGCCTGACACAGAATTGTCACTCATAAAATGTCTGGTCAATGAGTAAGTGAGGATATGAGTGATTGAGACGTTGATTCTAATTAACACATAAAGTTAAAACACTTATATATAAATCATCAAGGACTCACATATTGTTTAATACAAGTGAAGATATTGTCAAGCCTCTCTGCAGGACACACATGTACATGCGCACACGCACGTGTACACATCCTTTTCCCTCCTAGGCTTCTCTTCCTACTAGAGAAGCCCTATAATGCTGACATTTCTTGTGAAGGTCTTTCTCCCAAGCTGTGTCTACCATTTGCTTGATCCTTCATTCAATAAGTGTCCCTTGAGTGCTTCTATGCCAGGCCAATGAATAAAAACAAGAATCCATGTACTCATGAAGGTTAGGTTCTGGTGTGGGGACACAGGCAATGGATACAATAAATCACCATAGTGTTTGCTAGGTGAGCGTGAAGGTAATAGAAGATAATCAAGAAAGGGGGTTATGGAATACAGTGTGGGGTAGGATAGAGATCAGCTTAAAATTGGGGTGACAAGGAAAGCCTGACCTAGAAGGTAATGTTTAAGTCAAGAGCAGAGAAGGTCAAGGGGTGAACCATGAAGGTAACTAGGGGAAACATTCTAGGTAGAGGGGAGAGCCAGTACAAAGGCCCTGAGCATCCCTGACATGCTCTAGGAACACAAAGAGGCCAGTGTGCCCTCCACTGTGGCTGGAGGACAGTGGGAAAGCAGGAGAGGAGCAAGACATGAAGCCTGAAAGAGCTGGGTGGCCAACCAGGCAGGGTCTCACAGGCTCCTGAAAGGACATTGTTTGTACTCCAAGGGAAGTCCTTTCCCCAGGGTTCTGAGCACAGAATCAATAGGATTTTAACAGAGTTAGGAGGTTGTTCGAATAGTCTAGGGGAGAGCTGATGGCACGTTGGGCTGCTGTCAGCAGTGGGGATGATGACTAAAGGAATTGGATGAAAGGGTGTGCGAGAAAGAGAGAAACAAGGATGACTCCAGGTTTGGGGGTTCCAAGGGGTGTGTGGAGGAAAGGGAAGACATGGAGGCTGGACCATTCTTACTGGCTGCTGCTGGAGGCCTGGGCATCCCCTCCCAGAAGCTGGCTGGTGGGATGACGCTTATCCAGGCAAGCAAGCCATGCACCCAGCTCCACCCCAACTTCAGCTCCTCTCCAGGAAGCCAGTGGGAGAGCCACAGCTGTTGTCACTCCTGCCTCACTCTCTTCCTGACCCCACGTCTGAGATGAGCTGCATCTGAGCTCCCTGATGCATTCTCAGTCTCTTGATCTCTCCGCTCCACACACCCACTCCCTGATTTTATTCAATGCCCTCTGCACGTTCCTCACTCTCCCCGCTCAAACAAGAGCAGAGCAGTCTGCTTTCTAGCCAAGTGACAGAACACTAACAGCAGAGTGCCCTTGGACCAGGAGACTGCCACCCAAGTCTATGGCCACACAGATAGATTGTCTGGAAGGTTCTCTTTCAACTCAGACCATTCCGGGGGGAAATTGGGGACATGACTGACAATGGCCCCAGCTGGGAAATGAACAGGCAAGTTGTTGTCACATCCTGGTGGAAACCAGACCTGTAAGCAGGAGGCCAAAATACCCTGGAGCAGATACAATGAGGAAGAAAATGGTGGGGTACATGGAATGGGCCAGGAGAACCCCAAATCAGCCTGAGAAAAGAAGAAACATCAGTGGAAGGCTGAGAAGACTTTGAGTATGGCTCCCAAGGAGGTACCATGGAGGCCGTATCCAGAATAGAAAAGGAAGATTGCTACCCCTTGCATTATAAGCAGGAGGCCTAATCTCACAGGCTGCCCTCAGACGTCCCTGCTCCCTGCCATCTGACTGCCCGTGGAATGCACCATTCTAAGGTGGTTACTGTCTTTGTTTTAGGTAAGGTACCAGGCCACTTTTAGGTGCCTTAAGCTACTATCAGATGGATTTTGCTTTTTGAACTCAGATGGGCTGGCTGAAGACCAGGGAGCTCAGTGGACCACAGAAGGAATGGTGTTGTGGGGAATCTCTGTTCGTCTGCTCAAGTTTGTGATGGCCACAACATGTTAGAGTGGAAAGAGTTTCGGGCTGAGACTCTGGAGACCTGGGGCCTGTCCTAAACTCATTATGTGATACACATTAAGACCTTTCACCTTTTTATCCCTGAGTCCTCCATTTCATCTGAAAAATGGACAACTAGATGAAATGATCTCCAATATCTCTTCCCATGTAGTAATTTCAAGATGTTTAACTCCATCGTGTGCACGATTCTGATTCCAATTATAATGTGTGGGGATTTTCCAACATCACCAAGCAATTGTTCAACACCAGCAGGGTGTCCTACAATTCAACTCATTCTGACACTGTCTATCTGGAGGAAGCCTCAGATCCCTCAGGCTGAGGGCTCAGTCCCACATGACTGCCACCTCCACCCACTTCAGACCCCAACCACAAGTCTGGGTTGCAACCTGTGCTTCCGACTAGCCAGTTTCTACAACATCCTCCTTGGGTTCCAGTAACTTGTTAGAGCATCTCACCGAAGTCAAAGAAGTATTTTATTTGCAAGATTACTGGTTTACTATAAAAGCCTGTAATTCAGGAACAACCAGAGGAAGAGATATAGAGAGCAAAGTATGGAGTAAGGGGAATGGGTCTTCCATGCTTGCCCTGGGTTCACCAACTCTGCCCAATCTCCATGTGGTCACCTCTCCAGAAGTTCTTTAAACATTTTTTTAAATGTTTTATTTATTTCTGAGAGAGAGAGAGAGACAGAGAGACAGTGTGAGCAAGGGAGGGTCAGAGAGAGAGGGAGACACAGAATCTGAAGCAGGTTCCAGGCTTTGAGCTAGCTGTCAGCACAGAGCCTGATGCGGGGCTCAAACCCACGAACCGTGAGATCATGACCTGAGCTGAAGTCAGACGCTTAACTGACTGAGCCACCCAGGTGCCCCAACCTCTCCAGAAGTTCTATGTACCCTTTATGGAGGCCTTATTCCATAGGCATAGTTGGTCAAATCATTGGCTGTTGGCAATTGATTCGACCTCCAGCGTCTCTCTCCTCCCCAGAGGTCAGAAGGGAGGGGCTGAAAGTTCCAACCTTCCAATCACATGGTGGTTTCTCCTGGCCACTAGCCCCCATCCTTAGGTACAGTCCAGAAATTGCCCAGTTAACATAACAAAGACACCTTGATAGCTCTCATCACTTAGGAAATTCCAAGAGTTTTTGGAGTTCTGCACCAGAAACAGGATGAAGACGAAATATATATTTCTTTTTGTAAATCACAATATGACAATGTGGATAACCAAGTGCAAACTAATTTTCAGGTACATGATGAAAAATGAAAGCCCTCTCCCTTTCCTTAGGGAAATTTGTGTTCATTCAATTCTTACAAGGCTTCTATATTGAGTGGCAGTCAGTTATAATAGTCATGTGATTTTGGCTCTTAGCAAAATTATTCTGATATCTGTGTAATAATGCCCAGGTTATGGATTACCTATGCCATAGTGTTGTTAAGATAAAATGAGCTGGTGTATAAGCAGAGTGTTTAGAACTGTGTCAGGCCTGCAGGAAGCACGTCTAAGTGCTAACCATCATTGTTATTCCCATCTCTACCATGGGATGGGTCACTTAGCCATTCTTCTCCTGCTAAAGAAGAGTGGAGTTTCTCATTTTCACTGAGCTCCAAACTCAAGCCAGCAGTCCTGATGGAACTCTCGGCCAGGAACCTGGCTCTGTGGGCCACATGGGAGGATCCTTCATCTCTCAGCTCAGTCTCCAAACACAAAGCCAGCCTGGTGGCTGCAGAAGAGTCAGGGAGATCAGGATACGGTGCATCAGGTGACGGTTGTGAAAGCAAAGTGCAGTGATGTTCGTGAAAGTGCTTGGTCACCTTCACGCTCCCTCCAAACATAGGAGGTTATGAGCAATGCTGTGTCGTCCTCCTGGATGAACAAGAGACAGTGAGCCCATTTCAGCCAGAGTGTTTTAGAGCATTTCAGAGACGGGAGATCAGCTGGTTGACCTGCACTTGACTCCCCAAAAGCCCCAGAGAAGTGAAAAGGGTTTGTCCATGGTGTGGCAGTGGCTGCAAGAGGCTTTCCACAAAAGAGGGCAAAGCTCCTGGCTTATAGGGCTTAGGACATGCTGCTGACCCTGAGCCTTATAAGCCACAGATCAAGAGTGCTTGTCCTTGAAGCCACAGCCTCTCATGCTGGAGGTGATAAAAACAAACAAAACAAAATAACTTCCTCCAAAAACTGTATGTACACTTGAGACGATGTACATGAGAATCTGGGCCACACTTATCAGCTCTGAATCTCCAGCAGGTGCCTGCCTTCCCCAGTTTAGTTAGAGGCACTTTCCATTTCTGACATCTCCACTAGAGGGAGCCACCACCACTTGTATTTCTCCCACAGGCCAAATAGAAGACTCAGAGCTGCTCTTGGGTGCCCATGGCACCTCTTAATTGGAAAAGTTTATCCAACAGCACTTAGGTCATGCCACAGGGTCCTTTCATGACTAACCAAACCTGCTGTGTGAATCCTAGCAGGGCTGAGAGTCTGTGTTGTTCTTCCTCAGGGTCTGTCGGGGCCTCCTTCTAGCAGTCCTGAGTGACTGGATGTCCAGAGAAATGGGTGATGACCTGCCCCTTGCAACCCATGCATGAGCAGAAGGAGGTTCTGTGTGGAGTGGTAAACATGGATGCTCAGAGATCCCGAGCCCGTGTGGTGGGCTCCCTGATGGATCCTATGGCCTGTGAAGTCCAGTGGGCATTGTGGGGTGTCTCCAATCTCCTCGAAGAGGCAACAGAGTAATGGGGAGCAACAGGAAATTGCTCTGGAAATTCCACACAGAGGCCTGACATTTGGGGACTTCTTCCCAACTTGCTCTCTATGGAGGGAAATTATCCATAGGAGCTAAGCATAACATGGCAAAGAAATCAAGTGTCTTTTGAAGAAAAGTGGTTTTCCAGTTCAAGTACCACTTGGTTGCAGAGATTTTCTAAATCTTACCTGGCCAAGAATCAAACTGAGTAGTGATGAACTCCTACCCAGGTAGGTGACCTGTGTACAACCTTTCTCTTCCGGAGCAAGTCCTTAGCCCTGGGCCTTGGTTCCCTGCTCTGTCAAGCAGGGGTGGGTCCTGATGATCTCCAAGATGCCCCCTGCAGTAGACAAATGCTCAGTTTGTCATCTTATATTATGGCTCATTTGTTACCAGCACTCTGCAGCTTGAAGCATGTTAAAAATGGTTTCCCTTCATACAGAAATGCTGATGCATAGGAGCACATGTACCCCAATNTCTTCTGCCCATTTCTTCACTAGGTTGTTTGTTTTTCAGGTGTGGAGTTTGTTGAGTTCCTTATAGATTTTGGATATTAACCCTTTATCTGATATGTCATTTGCAACTATCTTTTCCCATTCTGTTGGTTGCCTATTAGTTTTGTGGGTTGTTTCCTTTGCTGTGCAGAAGCTTTTGATCTTGATGAGGTCCCAATAGTTTATTTTTGCTCTTGATTCTCTTGCTTTTGGGGATGTGTCAAGTAAGAAGTTGCTGCGGTGGAGGTCAAGGAGGTTGTTTCCTGCTTTCTCCTCTAGGGTGTTGATAGTTTCCTCTCTCACATTCAGGTCTTTTATCCATTTTGAGTTTATTTTTGTGTATGGTGTGAGAAAATGATCTAGTTTAATTCTTCTGCATTGATTCTTCTGCTAAAACCTCAAGTGCACTTTGACAAATTGCTGAGGCAACCATGAGCACTGTCACATTGGCACCTACGTGTGACATCACAGAGTGCAGACATTGTAAAGAGGATGTTTAAAAGAAGAACGAATACTTTGCTTAGTCTGGTTCTCAACCAAACAAGGCAGGAGGCCCATTGGCTCCCTGCGTGACCTCCCACATAGCCTGGTGTGTTGAAGTTCCTATTTTATTAACTGTTACCACTTCCTTTTAATTCTCAAAAACCCCCTTATGCTCCATTCCCTCAAAGGAGACAGATGTGATCAAGTTTAACAAGAATCATTCTCCAAGAGCTCAGTTCTCATATCAATCTAAAGACACTTAAATTGGTCCTATTTTTAAAAATACCTTTGGTAAAGGAATTTTCCTCAGTAACTTAAACTCCTGGTTGTTGTTCTGTTTTTTTTTTAATTCAAGTAATTACACAATTATTTTGAGACCATGGTAAGAAGGATATAGTACAGATCTTATCAATATCTCTTTTGAGGAAGGACTCATTTTGAATCTTACTTGAACTTGGACATGAGAAAGTCAGATTTCTTTAATAGCTGACAAGCTTTTCTACAAACTTACTTCTGATAGTTGCAGAGGAAAAAATAATTAAATGGGGATTTTTCTTTGAGGCTTGGATTTCCTAATCCAAACTGGATATTATCAAAGATCCTTTATAGCAACTTCCTTGAGAGATTAAATAGACATCTTGTCTGTCTTTTTGAGAGAACTAGGAATGTTTCATTTTTAAGAAACAGCTTTATTGAGGGGCACCTGGGCGGGTCAGTCAGTTGGGCGTCCAGCTTCAGCTCAGGTCATGATCTCACAGCTCGTGGGTTCGAGCCCTGCGTCGGGCTCTGTGCTAACAGCTAGCTTAGAGCCTGGAGCCTGCTTCAAGATTCTGTGTCTCCCTCTCTCTCTCTGACCCTCCCCTAATCGCGCTCTCTCTGTCTCTCAAAAATAAATAAAAACATTAAAACTTTTTTTAAAAAAGAAACAGCTTTATTGAGATATAATTAATATAAAAAATGGACTTTTTAATACATACAATTTTATGAGTTTGTAGCAGTGCATACATAGGTAAATATGAATTTTCAAGTGTCTAGTGGAGATCTGGTTTTTCATGTTAGGTAAACAAAGTGACGAAGACAATTTTAAGGAGTTTTGCCATATTTTAAGATGATTCAATGATCTCAGTGCAAAAACTGAAATGAAATGAATGTTGAGGGCCCAGATTAAGAGAAAACTTAGTGAACAGGAGTCCCTCCTTTCGATTTCTTCTGATTAAAACAAAGCGCCTACTATATGGAAGTAAACAAGAGATACAATGTGAATTTAATTGCACATAGTGCCTCATATATAACCCAGGAAGTGGGAGTTTATCTCTAAATATGACAGCAAGGCATTAAAATCGAAAGTTGTTTCATTGATGTCGGTACTCAAAGTAGTCCAGTTAAAACCTACATCCTTTTGAAAAAAGAGAAATATACCAAAGAGAGATGCAGAGAACTTGGGAGGGGGCTCAGGATTTCTGACAGCACAGATAATGCAGGGGTCATGGGAAAGTGGGGGTGGGGTGGGGGACAAGGGAGGCGTGAAAGGGCCCAGTTATGAGGGCCACTGGAGAGAGACATGGGCAGGGCCGTCCCAGGGGTGAAAAGGAAGCCATCTGAGAAAACCAGTGGTGGAATAAATGTGTGCATGTTGAAGACGTATCTGCAGAGCCACTAACAGTAGGACCCAGATCTAAATCCAAGTACTGATTTAAAAAAAAAACAAAAAAACAAAACCTAGAAATCTAAAACCTAAGACTGCAAGCCTAGCCATGTAACATTTAGACGTCAACTACCGTTTTACTTTCTCTCGACGCCCACTGAGAAGAGCAGTAACCGCGAAGTACTCCCTGCTCTCCGGGTTTCAACTGTACCGGGAATCTGCGGGGACCGTGGGGTCAGCTGAGGTTACAGTGGGAAGAGTTTGTGGAAGCAGGGTTGACAGTAGGTCTTGTCATCCTGCTCCCTGAAGACGCCCTGTGACAACTGCGTCAGGCAGAAAGCACAGACAAAGTGCTCGGGATGGAACTTGTGACCCATGGCACTGATGCAGCGGCCGGTGATGGGCTGCCCGCACCCGCGGCACAGAGTTCCGCGGCGCTGGTGGTAATGCAGCTCACAGAAGGGACGTCCGTCCAGTTCAAAGAAGGAACCAGTAGAAAAACTGCTGAAGCAGTCCTGGGGAGAGGGGGGCAGGGCGAAGAGAAAGAAAAGGAACACAGATGTCAAGAAGCAGAACCTCAGCGAAGTGAAACCCGCAGTCTCGAAATTCCTGCCAGTTACCTGGCAGACGGAGGCGAGAATACCGCCCGTTTGCAAAACAGCCGAGCAAACGCCCACAGGGGGCGCTGTGTTCTGTGCCTCCTTTACCTTCACATCAAGTCCTCACTCTAAGGCTGTGAACCCTCTTACCAGCTGGCGTCCTGGCCTCTCGGAGAGAAGGACTCTCGACTTTCCCTAAGTCCAAAAGGTAAGGGAATATACTGACCCCACAAACAAAGCATTCCGGGTGCCAGACGCTGTCCATGGCTGAAAGGTAGTTTTCCAACACGGGGCGGTTGCAGCCACCACACTTAGGAGAGAACATGGTTAAGAAATCCTTCCGGCAGTATGGCTTCTTGTCCTTCTCGTGAAAGCCTGGAGGGGCCAAATCAAGATGTAGGGTGATACCTTCCGGCACATGGGAGGCTGAGAAGAAGCCAATGATTTTGGCTCTCCTGATCTCAGTGTCGTCATATTCAAAGCAGGACCAATAACAGATACCAACCCCAATAGCTCATTATAAGAAATACAGGAGATAATGGGGGACAAGTGCGTTAGTGCTGTGGCTGGCTCATCCCTAGCAGTTAGTATCGGGGTCTATTCCTCCCCCACGCCTTTGTACTACCCAGGACTTGGCGTGGCCCATCTCACCATATGTGATTCAGAAATCAGTTCAGATACCACCTTATCATAGAAGCCTCGCATCAGCCCATATCCATCACTTCATATTTTTTTATTTTTTATTTTTATTTTTAATGTTTATTCATTTTTTGAGAAAGAGAGAGAAAGAGCATGAGTGGGTAAGGGACAGAGAGGCAGAGAGACACAGAACCTGAAGCAGGCTCCAGGCTCTGAACTGTCAGTGCAGAGCCCCACACAGGGCTCAAACCCACAAACTGTGAGATCATGATCTGAGCTGAAGTCAGAAGCTTAAGGACTGAGCAACCAGGTGCCCTCACTTCATCTTTTTTTTAAACCATCTTTCTAGCACTTACCACAATCTAAAACTATCTCTGTGGTCTGTCTTTCAGTATTAGAGCATTAGCTCTGAAATGAGATATCCTTGGCTTTGTCCCATTATAGCTCTGGTACCTAAAATAGCACCTGAAGAAAAGTGCCTAATATTGAAAAAGAAAGTGCTATGAAATAATAATTTCCAAATGGATGCAAGGTTCTAGATGTAATAATTCCAACCATTCAAGACTTGAAGCAAAAATGAGTGGCTTCCTCTTTAAACCAGGAACGAGAAAACTGGTAAAATTGGCTCAAATATCAAAAGCAAGTTAAAACTCAATAAATTTAGCTCCATTAAAAATATATGTCAATGATTTGTGCATGACCAAAAGCATCATAAGCAAAGCCATAAGCACCATTAGATGGGACAAACTGAAGAAAATATTTTCCAAATATATCTCAAAAGAATAGGGTGTGGGTGGACAAAGCAAATGAGTTAAATAACATTGTGAGGAAGCAGCTTCAAATCAAGAACATGGAATATTTAATAGGACATAGGTTCCAGTTTCTTAAGAAACCAATGGTATTAAGAAAGGGGAAGAGTGGATCATTACAGGATTTTTATTCTGAGAAATAAAACCATCAAATGCAATGCATACACTTTCCTTGGACCCAACTGATTTAAATAAACAAAGTAAATGACATTTTAGAAATCTGACATAAAAGATCTATATGCTGAAAACTATAGAAAGCTTATGAAAGAAATTGAAGAAGGCACAAATAAATGGAAAAACATTCCATGCTCATGGATTGGAAGAACAAATATTGTTAAAATGTCTATTCTACCCAAGACAACCTACACGTTCAATGCAATCCCTATCAAAATAACACCAGCATTCTTCAGAGCTAGAACAAACTATTCTAACATGTACGGAACCAAAAAGACCCCAAATAGTCAAAGTAATGTTGAAAAAGAAAACCAAAGCTAGATGCATCACAATTCTGGACTTTAAGCTGTATTACAAAGCTGTAATCTTTAAGATAGTAAGACATTGTCACACAAAAAAAGACTCATAGATTAATGGAACAGAATAGAGAACCCAGAAATGGACCCACAAATGTATGGCCAACTCATTTTTGACAAAGTAGGAAAGGGTATCCAACAGAAAAAGACAGTCTCTTCAGCAAATGGTGCTAGGAAATGAACTATTGGGACTTCAAGATAAAAAGCATCTGCACAGCAAAGGAAACAATCAACCAAATTGAAAGGCAACCGATGGAATGGGAGAAGATATCTGCAAATATCAGATAAAGGGTTAGTATCCAGAATCTATAAAGAACTTACCAAACTCAACACCTGAAAAACAAATAAGCCAGTGAAGAAATGGGCAGAAGACATGAACAGACACTTTTCCAAAGAAGACATCCAGATGGCTAACAGACACATGAAAAGATGCTCAACATTGCTCATCATCAGGGAAATACAAATCAAAACCACAGAGATACCACCTCACACCTGTCAAAATGGTTAAAATTAATAACACAAGAACAACAGGTGTTGGCAAGGATGTGGAGAAAGGGGAACCTCTTGTATTGTTGATAGAAATGCAGACTGGTACAGCCACTCAGAAAAGTGGTGTGGGGATTCCTCAAAAATTAAAAATAGAACTACCCTGGGGCGCCTGGGTGGCTTAGTCGGTTGAGCGTCCGACTTTCGCTTAGGTCATGATCTCACGGTTTGTGGGTTCGAGCCTCGCATTGGGCTCTGTGCTGACTGCCAGCTCGGAGCCTGGAGCCAATTTCAGAGTCTGTGTCTCCCTCTCTCTCTGACCCTCCCCTGCTCACGTTGTCTCTCTCTCCTAGAAATAAATAAAAAATATTAAAAAAAAAAAAAGAAAAAGAAAAATAGAACTACCCTACAACCGAGCAATTGCACTACTAGATATTTATCCAAAGGATACAAAAATGCTGATTCAAAGGGGCACATGCACCCCCATGTTTATAGCAGCACTATTGACAATAGCCAAAGCATGGAAAGAGCCCAAACGTCCATTAGACAGATGAATAGATAAAGAAGATGTAAATATATACAATGGAATATTACTCAGGAATCAAAAAGAATGAAATCTTTCCATTTGCAACAACATGGATGTCACTGTAACCCTCGGACCTAGAATAGCGCCGACACATACAGGGCAGGGGTTCAATAACTATTTATTGAATTAGCAGACATGCGAACAGTATTACAATATTGACACCGTCAGCTCCAGAACTATGATGTCATTTAGAGCCTCTCCAGGACTAACTAGATTATGTACAAATAGGTGAACTTTGCTGTCAGGAGCTCTCCTTACCATTTATCAGGAGGGTCTGCCTAAAATGAAGGTGACGATTAGCAACCCCATGGATGCAGCACTTGCTTTGTCCTGGTTCCATCTGAAGGTTCTACCTACGGTACTAAATTGAAATTAAAGTCTTCACAGCAACCCTCCCATCTTACAAATGAGAATAGGGAAGCTCAGAGAAATTACATGTAACGAACTAGCCAGTAGGGGACCTGAGGTTCAAACCTAGGCCTACCTTCAAAGCCTAACTTCTGTGTCACACCCCTAGCTGTCTGTACCCTAGTCTTGACCTCGGCGTGGGGACTGATAGTATCGGCTGAGCCCAAATATCATAACCTGATAGCTCTGTAAATATGAGGGCTGTATCTTTACTTCCACTGAAAGAGCAGGTCACAAAGCACGCACAGTGCACTGAAAAGTGGCCCACCCATGAAACGCAATGCCTAGGAACCCGTTTTGATAGTAGCACCAGATCCAAAAAGGCAGTAGGAGCAGCCAGGGGTTGGGACCCAAATCAAGCAACTCCGGTTTTCCTATTATCTCTGGTCACTTTTTGAGATCCCTTGCGTCATTCAACCACGCTGTCCTTGAAGACAGACAACTGAATAGACTTCTGAGGCCTCCAGATCTAAAATTCTAAACTAATAATTTTATAAGCTGTTCTGGGTTCTTCTAAAGCCCTGAGACGCAGAAGAATGTACTTTTCCCCCCTCACTTTATCAAGGAATGTCTAGAGTCTGATCAAGGACAACAGCATGCAGGAAGCCTACCATTTAAGGAAAACAAACCAGCACCCACAACCCTTGCTTTTGTGTGGCATGGTATTTGTCAAACTGCAGCATGCATCCAACACCTGGAGAGCTTGTCAATATGCGGATTTGCTTGGCCCTAGCTCCTCCCCCAACCTCCCCCAAAGAGTTTCTGGTTCAGTAGGTCTGGGGTGGAGGCCCAAGAATTTGTAGTTATGCTCCATAAAGCAAGTGACATAAAACTGAACTTGCCTATAAATGGGTGTTACTTGAGAAAATCGTTAAGACATGCCAACTGACCTAGGAATGACCCTCATCTAGGCATTGCAGGGTAGCTGGTCTCCAGAATGACACAGCAGGGAAGGAACAGCCTCTGGTGAGTCTCAGGAGAGGAATCAAAAGCAATCAGCCAAACTTGCTGTGATGCCCCCACATTTCGTGATCCAATAAACTGAGAAAGTTTCAGCAGTCACTTTCCTGGAGGCCCTCTCTGGGGCCAATTACCTCTGGAGGACACATGAGAAACACTAACAACTAAAATGCCACAGAGAGAAAGAGAGAGAGAGAGAGAGAGAGAGAAAAGTGTCTATACTCTCGGCGAGGCTCTTAGCCACAGGGGAAATTAGGGAGCACCTGCATGGCCTATATAATGAACAATTAAAAAAGAAACACACAGGCACTGAGGACCTGGTCCCCAGGGGAGGATGCTAAGGCCTGATATGCTTAGAAAGTTGAGACTTAAAGAGGAACTTTCTAAACTGAAACAAAAATGCAGATGAATTTAATTTCCCGGAAGGCTCAGCGATTAAGCTGTCATCATAGAAACCCTGTATGACTATATGACTCAAGGTGAGGCAGGATGTCACCTAATTAACAGACTGGCCGTATGGCAGGGGACCCATTTGCAGAAAGCAAAGGATAAAAACAAAAATATAAGGCCGGAACAGCATCTGATTAATAAATGGCCGGCTTTCGTCAGGTGTATCAATAAATGTTTTAAGTGTGGTCTGGTGAATATGTAAGGTCATAAATGACCCAATCCACCTCGTCTGTTTAGAGGGGGTGGAAGTCAAGAACAATGATTATTAGCTACTATCATGGTGCTTTCTGATCATTCTCTGGATGGGATACTTCTCTTCTGGATCTAACTTCTGTCTTTTCTTGAAATATGCCTGTATTCTATTGCTCTGCTCTCAAGGCAACCTGCATTTCATAATCATCCATGAGCAGCATTCACTTGCTAACTGTTCTATTCAACTAACTCTAACACTTCTATGGCTACCAGTACAATATAAATTTACCATGACCCATTTTCATATGATTGAGATTAAATCTCAATAAAAAAAAATCCTGCTCAACTAAAGTGCAGTCTGAAAATGAAATACCTAATGATTTGTGAAGAGCATTGAACAAGCTTCAGTGAACAAGCAAATTACTACAAAGCACTTTGCTAGTGGATCATGTCAGTGCTACTGTGTTTGGGTCTATTGTCAAATAAAGTGAACCATGTTGGTGCCAAGAAGGCGAAGAGATCCAACAGCAGAAGAAGAATTGAGGGGCGACTGGGTGGCTCCGTCGATTTAAACATCTAACTTCAGTTCAGGTCATGACCTCACGGTTTGTGAGTTCAAGCCCTGTGTCGGGCTCTGCACTGACAGCTCAGAGCCTGGAGTCTGCTTTGGATTCTGTGTCTCCTTCTCTCTCTGACCCTGCCCCACTCCTCCTCTGTCTCTCAAAGATAAAATAAATGTTAAAAAAAAATTGAGTCTATGTCAAGGGGCAGTTATGATGATGCAGAAGAAGCATGGAATCTGCAAAAATGGGACCTAAGTTTAAATTCCATCTTTTTGGGGCACCTGGGTGGCTCAGTCAGTTGGGTGGCTGACTTCAGCTCAGGTCATGATCTCATGGTTCGTGGGTTCGAGCCCCGTGTCGGGCTCTGTGCTGACAGCTCAGAGCCTGGAGCCTGCTTCAGATTCTGTGTGTGTGTCTCTCTCTGATCCTTCCCTGCTCACACTGTCTCTCTCTCAGAAATAAATAAAAAACGTTAAAAAATAAAAATAAAAATAAATTACATCTCTTTGAGGGGTGCTGGGGTGTCTCAGTTGGTTAAGTGCCCGACTTTAGCTCAGGCTGTGATCTAACACTCTGTGAGTTTGAGCCCCGCATTGGGCTCTGTGCTGACAGCTCAGAGCCTAGAGCCTGCTTAAGCTATCTGCCCCTGCCCCACTCATAACTCTGTGTCCCTCTTTCTCTCTAAAAGTAAATAAACATTAAAACATTTTTAAAAATAAAAAAATAAACTCCATCTCTTTGACTCTAGCTGTTTAAGAAAATTACTTTACCTCCCCGGGGCTCATTGCTTCCATCTATAATTAGATAACATGTGGGATAAAAATATTCTTACAACAGTGGGGGTTAAGTGATTCATAGTGAGGAATATACATAATAACACGCCTGACATTTACATGAGTCTCTACATTGGTGAAGCGCAGGATACATGGGATTATTTTCACTCCCTCTTGAAGTATCACCAACATGATAGTTAAAGAATTATTTACATTAGGAACACCCATAAGGAATAAGAGAAAAGGAGAGGAGATGCCATAGAGGAGATATCAATACAATGTGCAAGTTTTTAGGTAGGTATATGGGTGGCAACTAGCTGGGCATGAAACAAGGAAATGAAGCCTGCATTTCTGCAGAGGGGAGGCACCAAGACAATGAAGCTAGGGCTCCACAGCATCAGAGGGGCTCGGAAAGCAAATGTACAAGATAGTTTTCGAGGCTGGAAACAAGATTGGCTGAAAGTCTGAAGCGCTGTCAGATCGGATCCCCCCTATCTACCATAAGATGTAGTGATTCATTGTAGAAATCTCAAACCAGAGAGTGTCAAGCACTAAAAGACCTAAAATAATAATATTCAGGGGCTTCCCAGCAAAATGGTTAGAGCATGCTACCTGAGTATCACACAGCTAAGTCCCCCAGTCAACAAGTTCTGCTTGTATTCAAAGAGCTCCCAATTAACACTTTAGAGTCTAGTTCCTAAAAAGCAAATGGACAACCAATGATCAGCAGCATTTGGCAAAGACTGGTGTAATAAGATATAAGGCACAAGATGTAATAGATGTCAAATTTCTTTTGTTTTAACATTTATTTATTTTTGAGAGAGAGAGAGAGAAAGAGGGAGAGAGAGCACAGGTGAGGGAGGGGCAAAGAGAGATAGAGAAAGAGAGAAAAAGAGAGAGGGAGACAAGAACATGAAGCAGGCTCCAGGCTCTGAGCTGTCAGGACAGAGCCCAACGCGGGGCTCGAACCCACAAACTGTGAGATCATGAACTGAGCTGAAGTCAGATGCTCAACTGACCAAGCTACCCAGGTGCCCCAGTAGCAGATGCCAAATTTCAAAATGACCTTTAGGATACCCCTCAAAGTAGATAGCCATGGCTGTTTACACAATTCTTGAACTCCTCACTCACACTGAGGCTCTAAAATAGGTAAAGAGAAAGGAAAAGTGAGAGAGGACTTGTTTGGAAAAACCCTGCTATGAGTGCTCCATCGCCATCACCACCAAGAGGGATGAGGTATGCCTCCAGCCTCCAGTTGAGAGAGGGACTTCGATAAGGCCCCTCAGAGAGCCGGATATGTGTCCCCAGCCACTAACAGGATACAGTTGATGATATCTGACTCACCCCTGGAAAAACTCCAGGAGTGAATCTGGCTGAATACAGAGACACAGCTGACAACTGACTGCAAACCCACTGACCGTGAGAAAAAGGTGCCAGTGCCCCATGGTCTGTATACAAAAGTGTGAGTGACAGAGACACATGCAGCCACTGTGATTGCTTCTAAGAGATCACCAAGAGGGAACAACAAAACCCTGCAAAAATGATCTGTGCGGAATGGGTCCTCTGCGAAATGTGCCAAGCAGAAAACAGCTAGCTAAGAAAAGTGAAGGGTAATCAAGAGTTTGAAACTGGACCTGTACTGAATCCACAAGAGCATCCAAGTGGGCGGAGGGGGGGGGGGAGTTAGCGAGCATGATGCAGATTTATGGCAGCACTAGGAAAATTAGTGCTTTCCTCCAGGCTCGTCTTCCTTTCCCACTGTTTAAACTGTGGAGGGGTCAGATATCAATATCAGCAACAGGGGTGAGGATGGTGGATGCTAATGGCGGGAAAGGACAGATGAAGGGCTAGAATCCCCTTCCCTGGTCTCCCACAGCTTAAAGGGCCAACCAAGGGACAGTAGCGGTCACTTTAAGTTGGATGCTTTAGCTATTACACAGATGGAATTACCCAAGGACTTAGTTTTGTGTTTTGTGGGGTTTTTTTCTAATTTTTTTAATGCTTATTTATTTTTGAGAGAGAGAGAGAGCAAGCACAAATGGGGGAAGAGCAGAGAGAGAGGGGGACAGAGGACCCCAAAGCAGGCTCTGTGCTAACAGCAGAGAGCCCAATGTGGGGCTCAAACCTAGGAACCATGAGATTATGATCTGAGTCAAAGTCCCACACTTAACTGACTGAGCCACCCGGGCACCCCATGTGTTTTGCGTTTTAAGCTGATTTTCTATTTAGAACTGTTTATTAAGGGATCGCCCGGGTGGCTCAGTAGGTGATGCCTCTGATTTTTTATTTCGGCTCAGGTCATTATCTCACAATTCAGGAGTTTGAGCCCCACATCAGGCTCCACTCTGACAGTGCAGAGGCTGCTTGGGATTCTCTCATCCTCTGTCTCTGCCCCTCCCCTGCTTATGCACACATCTGCTCTCTCTCAATAAATAAATAAATTTCATTTTTTACTGCTTATTTATTTTTGAAAGAGAAAGAGAATGACTGGGGAAGGGAAGAGAGAGAGAGGGAGACAGAGGATCCAAAGCAGGCTTTGCACTGACAACAGAGAGCCCGATGAGGGGCTCAAACTCATGAACTATGTGATCATGACCTGAGCCTAAGTTGGATGCTTAACTGACTGAGACACCCAGGCACCCCAATAAATAAACTTTAAAAAAAATCATTGTTCATTAAGAGTCATAAGAAATGACACGGGACTGCCCAAGTTTTTATTTAGGAGACAGCTGAATAGTTTCCCCACTGAGTTAATTCTAAAAAGACAGGAAAAAAACACAAACAAAAGAAAGAAGCCTTCTGATTCCACATGTGAGTCATACTCGTTCAAAACAAACATAAAAAGAAGAAGTCAGGGGAAAAAAAACAAGATAATTCAGAAGAAAGAAGAAAAAGAAAACTTGCAAAGAGACAAAAACAGATCACACAGTAAGTATCATGAATCAGATACTTCAGAATCAGAACAGAAGCTTCATAAAAACATCTCAGCCGTGGAAACTGGAAGTCAGGGAAGTCAAGTGTGTTCAGAATTATAGGGGGAAATAGTTTCACCTAGAATTGTATGTCCAGGCAACTTAAGGTAGACAACAGAATAACAATATTTTCAGATATTCAAGGTCTCAAGAGGGTTACCTCCTATTCATCTTTCCTAGGAGCAGCTCCACCAAAGTAAAGGCAGTAAAAGACCTGGGATCCAGGAAACAGAGGATCCAACAAAAAAGGTAATAAAGGAGTAAAAGAAATTCCCAAGATAATGGCCGGGAATAAGTGTTTCACAGCAGGCCTGAGGAGGAACAATTTCAGGCTGGGGTGGGAGGGCCGATGTCTCCAAGACATAATGAGGGGAACTGACTGACTACCAGATGGGGCGGCCCATTTTAAGAATGATTCCACAGCTCTGACAGATAAATTAGAGCTAGGTACAAGGAAAATTGAGCTGGTAAAAAAGAAATCTAAATAATAACTTCAGGAAAAAAATAACTTATACGAAAAGGATACCATGATAGTAATACTAATTTTTACTGTGTTCCAAGCATGAGGCACTGTTCTAAACACTAAACTGCGATTGTATCTTAAAGTCCTCATAATTACCCTGTGAGGTTATTATTACTGGGCCCATGATGAAGAAAGCGAGATACAGAGGGGTTAAATGACTTGAATGATATCATATGGCTAATAAATACCGCAGCCCAGATTTGAACTTGGGCAATCTGACTCTAAAATCTGTGCTCTGCTCCAGAGTCCCTGGGTGGTTCAGTGGGTTAAGCATCTGACTTCAGCTCAGGTCATGATCTCATAGTGTGAGTTCAAGCCCTGTGTAGGGCTCTGCACTGACAGCTCAGCGCCTGGAGCCTGCTTTGGATTCTGTGTCTCCCTGTCTCTCTGCCCCTTCCCCATTCACACTCTGTCTCTCTCTCTCAAAAATAAAAATATACGTGAAAAAAAAACTTTTAAAAGACAGTTTTAAAATCTGTGCTCTGCTTTACCCATAGTTTGCTACAAGGCTCAACAACGAACAACATTTCCATGGTTGTCAATATGTACACACTGAATACTGGTCTGACCTGTAATTATGACCTAATTATATACTGAGAGAATGGGGGAGGGGAAGTGTGTTGAGGGTAAGGTGGGATAATAAATTCTCATCTTCCCTGGTAGAAAATTAATACACAATTGTTAAAATTCGTGAAAAAAAATCAATGTGTAGTAATATAAGCATATTCCTTAAAATACACACATACATAACAGAAGAAAAACGCTGAAGGCGGAGATAATAACTGGATTTGGGGGCGGAAAAAGGAAAAGCAAGGGACTGATCTTTTTCAGTATTACCTTTAATGTAATACTTAAGCTCTTTGTTTTTTTTTTCAGAGAGAGAGAGAGAGAGACAGGGTGCAGGTGAGCAGGGGGCAGAGATAGAATCCCAGGATGGCCAGAGGCAGGGGGTGGAGAGAAAGAGAGAGAAGCAGGGCTCACCCCAAAGGGGGGAGGGGAGCTCGAGCTCATCTGATGTGGGCCACTCAGGCATCCAAAATTTGAGGCTTTGTATCCGTAAATCTTTGATTTTAAAATTCAGGGGCGCCTGGGTGGCTCAGTCTGTTAAGCGTCAAACTTCAGCTTGAGTCATGACCTCACACTCCTGAGTTCGAGCCCCGGTATCAGGCTCAGTGCCTCCCTCTCTCTGCCCTTTTGCTCACACTCTGTCTCTCTCTTTTTCAAACATAAAGAAACATTTAAAAAGTTAAAAAAAAAATTTTAACAACATTTATAAACGCCGGGAAAACATGGGGAGGGACGGCGTCGAGTACTGAAATGGGTGAGAGGCTGCCCGTGGCCGGAACCAGGACCGCCACAGCGGACCAAGGAAGAGTTAGCTATACCTTCTTCACCGAACACCTCTCCGCAGTGAGAGCAGAAGAAGTGCTCCGGATGCCAGGTCTGGTTCATTGCCGTCAGAACTTTCTGGAAAAGGAAGACACAGAGCCGTCAGAGCGCAGCAGCGCCATCAGCCCTGAGCCCCGCAGGAGAAGGGGGATCACTCACGTCCAGGATGGGAGCCGCGCAGTAAGCGCAGCGCGGGGAAAAGAGGTGGTGGTAGTCCCTGGGGCAGTAGGCCAAGCCACTGCGCTCGAAGAAGGGGCTGGAGCCAATCTCCTCTTTGCAGTGAGTGCAGACGAAGTGCTCCGGGTGCCACGCTTGCCCTAGAGCGTGGATCGCCTGCGGAGGAAATAAAGTTGGGCGCCGCTGCAGCTGGGTGCCCGAGGGTCTACGGTGGCACAGCTCTGGGCAGCACTTTCCACACAGTATTCCGTGTAGACGGCGCCCCCCGGGGTTACACAACATGGAGGCCTAGACCCAGGTCTTGTCTACGGGGTCTGTTGTCCCTGCCTTAGGGAGAGTCAAGGGTGCCCGGTTTCCTGACGAATCGTGCAGATAAAAGTCTTTTAAGTGTTCATTGCGGCTACACTGCTCCAGAGAGTGGGGGGAACCAAAACCAAACACAGCAGTGACAGGCAGGGATAACTACCCCGCCTGGAAGGTCTCCCCGGAAGACGAAAAGGCCAAATGACGGTTTTCCTTCCTCTGGTCTCAACATCTCATCTCATTCCCGCCACACACCCCCCCCCCCCCCCCCGCCCGCCCGCCCGCCTCAGGTCTTAAAGTCCTTTTTGCTGTGGATCTTGGTGACGCATGATACAGAGCAGGAGTCTGTGGCCATGATTTGGAGCTGAGTCAGCAGAAATCATAGTCAGTCAACTTGATTGGGAAAGTCGGGACAGAGGGAACGGGGAGAATCCCTCCCAGGACAGACAAGTGGCTAAGAGTCACACGCTGGAGTCAGGCTCTCCCAGGCTTCAAATCTTACCGCTTTTCTCTTTCTAAACCTTGGACATGCCAGTTAACATCCCAGAGCCTTGGTTCCCTCATCTTTACAAAGGAACAGTAATAGAGTGTCCCTTGAAGGGCTGATGTGACCGTTAAATGAGGAGATAGTTGCAAAGCATTTAACTCAGTGCCTGGAGCACTGTACTAATGGGTAGTTGTTAACTATTACTAATATGTCCTAGAATAGAAGGCGATAGAGCATCCTTGATGAGGCAGAGACAGACATACACACAGACGGATGGCTGTAGAACCAACATCTTGGCCCATCCCACCTTTCCAGCAATCGGTTTCTGACAGGAAGCACAGTGGCCCTTGGGCACAGTGGCAATTCCAAGGTCCTGCAAGTCCTGTTCCAGCCCCCCCAGCATTGAGTCCAGCGAGGCTTTCTGATCCTGCTTGTTTGCTAAGTGCTTCTTGCTGGCATCTGCTTTCGCTGCAACCTGGCACCAGGGAAAGAATCGCAAAAAGCATCAGTGTCACGTATATTTCCCCTTCATTGGCATCTTTGCATGACCCTGAAAGCTCACCTCTACTGACTGATCCTTTCTTCTGTATCTAACCTCTCACCCCAGCACTGGAAGAGTCAACACTGTAACACCAATAGAAATGCTTTCTTCTCCCTTGAATCCTAAACTCCAGAGGCCGGGTGAAATATGAATAATCTTCCCTCATTTGTAAATCTTTTCTGACCACGGGAAATCGGTGTACGAAGATGACACCTTTCCTCACTCCTGTAATGACCACGGGTCAACAATTAATCATATCTTCTTTTTACCCATTCATTCTGCAATGTTTTTTTGAGCATCTAGTTTGTGTTCATCACAGCTCCGGGCTCTTGGTATAGAGCAATGCCCAAGGCAACCGAGACTCTGCCCTCATGGAGTTTACATTCTCTGGGTGATAGACAATAAACAATGGAATAAGTATATGATGTAACATCAGGTAGGGATAAGACATAAGTTCTATGCCAAGAGAGAAGTAACAGAGGGTGGGATGGTGAGAGAGAATTGATTTAGATGAAGGTGATCAGAGAAGACTGTCTAAGGAGGTGACATTTGCACAGATATTTCATGATGTACTGAAGGGCCCAGAAATATTGATATTCATGGGAAAAGCATTCCAGAAGGCAGGCAGGCCCAGAGCTGAAGAGCTGTTAGGAGAAAAGTCAGAAGGTCAGAGAAGCTGGAGCAGAGGGAGTAAGAGTAAGTGTGGCAGCAGAGGATGATGGACAGAGAGGCAAAGATCACACGGAGCCCTCGTGGTAAACTCGGGTTTTATCCCAAGGATGATGGAGCCTCTGGAGGGGTTCAAGCACGAGAGTGAAAGAATCTGATCTACAGGATCCCCGTGGTAGCTGAGTGAGGGCTTACGTGTAGACAAGCATGAGTGGAATTAGAGGCAGCAGCTAGGAGGGAGGCTATTGTTAATAGTTCAAACCAGAAAAAATGACTTCGTCCAGTGTTCAAGGAGAAGGTGGTGAGAAGCTGTCATATGAAACTTGCTGATGGACTGGATTTATTTACGCAAAACCCCAAGACAATTATTATAATCCGTTCAAAGGAAAAGCCTCAAATTACAAAAAAAGATGCCCAGCTCGTCCTTCATCACTTCATGTCCTGATTCTGTCTCTCTCAACTCCTTTCCGACTGGGCTACTCCTACCATCTACCTAATACTTCCTGATCAGGAAACAGGTGCATTCTCTACGGCCTCCATGGCATCACAATTGCACCCACTAGACAGACATTCAAAGCCTCCCATCCACTGCCCTCACTTTACCTTTCCAATCTCATCTTTCATTACTCACTGAAAGCCTCCATTGTTTAAGGCCAGCCAGGCTCCCTGCAGTCTCCTGAATATATATGATTTGTTACTGTCTGCCTTCAGGCCTCTACATATCCTATTTGTACTGCCAGGAATAACTTCACATTATCTCACTAATCCCAAATGCTCATTTCCCTTCAAGAAACTTATCATCTGACAGATTTCCTCCCTCTATTATAGAATGTTACTTAATGTTGAAGAGATTAGCATTCAAAAGGTTAACATCTGAAAGGCCCAAGAGAGCCATCCCTATTAAGTAGGTAAAAAACCCCACAATTTTGTATGCATATACATATCCGTCCATATCTATCTATTCACACCCATGTCTATTTGCTTGGTAGAACAAGCTTCCAGAATGAGTATGTAGGAAACAGGGGCAGAACTGGATGTCTGGAAACAGGGCTGATATGGAAATAGTTCACTGCAAACTTTTCCACCTTTGATTTTTGCACAACGTGAATGGATGGCCTCTTCACAAAATGAGCAGATATTTCTTAAATGTAAATAAACCATTATGCGTGCTAAGTCAATTAGAAAATACAACATAATTAAAACTCGTAATGTAGATTTTTTTTTTTGTCCTAGCACTTTCAGATCTACAGGGCACTGAGGAATGTACCCAGCTTTGAATGTACCCAGGGATTGAAGAAAATTTATGTCTGATGTTTATTCATTTGTTCTTGTGATGTGTCAGGAACTGTGCGGGCATTGGGAGTCCAAAGGTGAGCCACAAAGATAAGTTTCCTGACCTCCCTAGTCACACACCTTTTTGTATACTGCCTTGCAATTCTTAGTATCTTCATGTGTGCATATCAAAACTTCCAACCAATTTAGAGTGGTTGGATTCTCTACTTTAAGAATTCTAGATGAGGGGTGTCTGGGTGGCTCAGTCAGTTAAGAATCCAACTCCTTGATTTGGGATCAGGTCGTGATCTCTCGGTTCTGAAGCTCGAGCCCCATGTTAGGCTCTGTGCTGACAGCATGGAGCCTGTTTGGGATTGTGTCTCTTCTCTCCCTGCCCCTTCCCCATTCATGCTAGCTCTCTTTCTCTCTCTTTCAAAAATAAATAAGAATCAAAAATATAAATAAAGAATTCTAGATGGTATTTCCCTTAGTGAATTCTTAGATTTTTTTAAATGTTTATTTATTTTTGAGAAACAGAGACAGAGTATGAATGGGGAAGGGGCAGAGAGAGAAGGAGACACAGAATCTGAAGCAGGCTCCAGGCTCTGAACTCTCAGCACAGAGCCTGCCGCAGGGCTCCAACTCACAAACTGCAAGATCATGACCTGAGCTGAAGTCGGACGGTTAACCAACTGGGCCACCCAGGCACCCCTTCCCTTAATAAATTCTTGAGCCCACTTCTCTGATTTTCATCCCCTTCCAGGCCACGTGAGCTCACCGCTCATGCTCTACAGACCAGAACAAAGTGGCCGATTTTATCGCAGTATGGGGCTCAGGACTCCTCATCCTCCCTACTTTCAGAGCCACACTCTGCTCTCCCTAGCTCTGCTCAGCTTGCCCTCCGCTGTCCCACTCAGGCAGATCTCTGATGGCCTTTCCACATTCCATCCAGCCTCAGATGCCGGTGCCCTCATGGGTTCATACCTGACTGGAAGGGCCTCCTCTCTCATCTCTTTGCATCCAAACTCTTCCCATTCTTCAGAGTCCATCCCACACCCCATCTCCACCTCTGATAAAATCTCCTTGACCTTTCTACCTTCCTAATGTTTGCTTTATATATTTTGATAACCCATCTGTGTTTTATTCTATAAATGTTACACCGGCTTATGCTTCACTTTACCAAGCATGTTTCACACTCCTTGAGATCGGAGCCCATATCATAGTACCTGTTATGCTCGGATAATGCGTAACACAAAGTTGAGCTTACTGTTGAATTCAATTAAGTCTGGGAAAATGAATGACAACTGAATGATCCGAAGGGGGATGGTGAAGCTGAGGGCCACAGAGACGCACCCAGAACTGTGCTCACCTGGGTCTGCATGTCACACAGGTGGGCCATGAGCTCATCCAGCTGGGCAGCTGCTGAGGTTTTAGGAGGTTGGGGTGCTTTCTGTGGCTCTTGGACCTCACTGTAGGGAGAGAGAAAAAAATCCCAACCCCTCAACACTCAGATAAATGTGAAGCCCCACATAAAATACCAGAAGCCTCAGTTTTAACTACTAACCCCTTAAGTGTGAGTAAAACTAGAGAGAGTATTTAAAAAGTAGGTAGTGGGCAAAAAATCTCAACACGGTCTCCCTGCATTTTGTCTCCATGTCTTCCTCTGTTCATCTCAAAAACTGACCATTGTTCTCAAGTACATGAAGAAATGCTCTGGACATAGAGCTGGCAGGAGAGTCTCCACCAACAGTCAGGTGCAAAGCAGCTTCTAAAAAGGGCTTGAAGATAATGGCCCAAATTATGATATTTTTTATGATCATAGCATTCTTTTTTAAATTATAAATTATTACACCTTCATTCACTTACTGTCAGGCGAAAGACAAAACCTAAGTATGAATAAAGAGCAAGCATCAGCCAATTAAGGGCCAACGGCCAAATCTGACCATGCCCGTTCATTTACATACTGTCGACTGCTGCTTTCTTACACAGGTGGATAGTTCCAACAGAGTTCTTGCGGTCCACAAAGCCTAAACTATTTACTGTCTGTCCTTTACAGAGAAAAAGCACCGATCGAGTTTAGACAATGTTCATAATGTTGGTTTCACATCCATATAATTGAGAGTAAATTACTGATGAATAAAATTTGGACCTGAGAAACAGAATACAGTCTATTCAAATACTTGCCCAATTGTTAGTAAACATAACAGTGCACAAGAGCACAGAATAAGGCTCAATAAATTCTAAGAAGTAAATCATACAGGCCATATTCTTCTATTGCTTGAATGAAAGTACAAATTAATCATAAGAAATCGACCCACTTAAGAAAAAAGAAAGCACTTCCAAATAACTCTTGTGAGGAAGAAAGAAAAGAAACTGAATTTTCAACCTATCTAGAAATAGCAATGGAAGCACACACACAAACATCTTTCTTTTTTTTTCTTTTTTTAATGTTTTTTATTTATTTCTAGGAGAGAGAAAGAGACAGCGTGAGCAGGGGAGGGTCAGAGAGAGAGGGAGTCACAGACTCAGAAACAGGCTCCAGGCTCTGAGCTGGCAGGCAGCACAGAGCCCGACGCGGGGCTCGAACCCACGAACCGCGAGATCATGACCTAAGCGAAAGTCGGACGCTTAACCGACTAAGCCACCCAGGCGCCCCCATAAACATCTTTCAAAATCGAAAGCAGTATGTTATTAAAAGGTAAAAATATAGGGGCACCTGGGTGCCTCAGTGGGTTGAGCTTCCAACTTTTGATTTCAGCTCAGGTCATGATCCCAGGGTTGTGAGATTGAGCCCAATGCTATGCTCTGTACTGAGTGTGAAGGCTGTTTGGGATTCTCTCTCTCTCTCTCTCTGCCCCCTCCCTCAATCATGCTCTCTCTCGCTCAAATTAGAGAAATTAAAAATTAAAAATTAAAGGAAAAAATATAATGGACTCAAGTACAATATTGAAAAATAAGAAAGACTTGGGGTGCCTGGGTGGCTTAGTCGGTTAAGCGTCCAACTTTCGCTTAGGTCATGATCTCGTGGTTCGTGGGTTCGAGCCCCGTGTCGGGCTCTGTGCTGACTGCCGGCTCAGAGCCTGGAGCCTATTTCAGAGTCTGTGTCTCCCTCTCTCTCTGACCCTCCTCTGCTCATGCTGTCTCTCTCTCCTAGAAATAAATTTTAAAAATATATTAAAAATTAAAAAAAAAAGAAAAATAAGAAAGACTAGACACCAATAAATAAATACCCAACTGAACAATCTCAAAAAAAAAGGGGCGCCTGGGTGGCTCAGTCGGTTAAGGGTCCAACTTCAGCTCAGGTCATGATCTCACAGTTCGTGGGTTCGAGCCCTGCGTCAGGCTCTGTGCTGATAGCTAGCTCAGAGCCTGGAGCCTGTCTTCGGATTCTGTGTCTCCCTCTCTCTCTGACCCTCCCGTCTCCCTCTCTCTCTGACCCTCCCCTGCTCATTCTGTCTCTATCTCTCTCTCAAAAATAAAGAAAACATTCCACCAAAACTAAAATAACTAAACAGAAGGAGTAAAACCATGAATTACCGAAAGAGAAAACAAACAGAAACTAGTTTTTTGGGAGCACTGTGTAAATTTTCAAGTTCATAGAAAAATATGAAAAATCACCAAGTTCTATAAATATCACAGAAATGCAACACTAGAACCAGACAAAGAGAGAACAGTGTGTGTGTGTACGTGTGTGTGGGATGGGGTGTGGGGGGGGGCAGTTTAATAAAAACAGCAGAAATGTGTTTTAAAAACATCTTGGCTAGATAGTGTTATGGTTCAACATTAGAAAAAGGATTAATATAATACATTATACAAAAAAATAGAAAAGGTTTATAAACATATTGATAGGTTTATATCAATATAAACCTATTGATATAAATTTTTTTCAATGGACAATTGAAAAGCAGTGGACAATAAATTCCACCACCATTCCTGTTGTTGAATATCGAGGAAAAGAAATTTCATAACCTGATAAAATATAAGAAATCTATAGTGAACCTCATATTTAATGGTCAAATACTAAACACATTTCTAATTAAGAGAAGAGGAAGACACGGATCCTGCTATCACTGCTGGTCTGTGATATCATTCCAGACTGCATCACCAAATGCATTCAAAAGTAAAAATAAGAGACGTATATATTAGAAAGAAAAAGGCAAAGGCTTCTCATTCCTATTTTCTTTTTTATTTAAAAAATTTTTAAATGTTTATTTATTTTTGAGAAAGAAAGAGAGAAAGAGACAGAGCACAAGGAGGGGAGGGGCAGAGAGAGAGACACACACACACACAGAATCTGACATAGGCTCCAGGCTCCGAGCTGTCAGCACAGAGCCCGACATTGGGCTCCAACTCACGAACAGTGAGATCATGATCAGAGCTGAAGTTGGATGCGTAACTGACTGAGCCACCCAGGCACCACTTTATTTTCTTTTTTAAATAGATGATATAATCACTTACCTGGAAAATGTAAGATAAATGATTGGACAACTATTAGAATGTAGAAAATATCAGGATGGTTACTAGGTACAAGAATACAGTGAAACAATTAGTTTCTTTCCTATAGACCAGCGGTAGCCAATTTGAAAATCCACTGAGGGAAAAAAGCACATGTTCACAATACCAACCAAAAAACATATAAAATATTAAAGAACAACTCATCCTAATGAGTTTATTGTCCTAAAGTGACAATAAAATGTGTGTGATGTTGCAAAAGAAACAGATCAGCAAATAGATCACAGGACTGGAGCAGACGCAGAGCCCAGAAACAACTCCTGAACCACGAGAACTTTGCATCTGGTAAATGTGGCATTTCAAATCAGCAGAAACAAAATGCATGACAACCTACTTGAAACAATAAATTTAGATCTTTAACAAACTATACACATGAGTAAGTTTTAAATGAATTAAAGACATAAATACATTTAAACATAAAAGTAGTAAAAGAAAATGGAGGATTTTTTTTTTATAATTTGGGGTAATGAAGGCTTTCCTAAGAAAGGCATAAAAGCTACATAAAAGCCACTTTGCCTTCTAAAGTGAAAGCAAAAAAGAAAACAAAATAACAGAGCTAATCTCAAAAAAACATTAAACATATATACATATTTGAAACATAAATAATATTTAAATATTTAAAATCTGCAAATCAATAAGACAAGCTAATAGAAACAGGAGTTAAGGTTTAAAAGGAAAAAGCAAGTTTCAGAAAAGGAAATTTTAATGTTTACTGCTGTATAAAAATATGCTGATCTCGATCTTAAACATGCAGATTAAACAGTGAGATTCCAGTTTTTATCCATTAGTCAAAAATTTGAAAGATTGATAACATGATTGATAACATTTCTCTCTTAAGGGAAAAAAGACTGTCTTTTGGTCACAATATGTCCCACTAGTGACCTACTTGCATTTCAGTATGTAACAGTAAGAAAAATGTAGGAGGAAGTGGCTATCTTCCCTTCTGGAGAGAAAATATTTTGTCTTTTAGATACAACAGGGCCTCCTGCCAGGCATAATTTTTTGTTTTTTTAATTGAGAAACAAAAATGGTCAAGGACACAAGAGCTTGATTCAATCCTTAGAGCCTTCCAAGGGAGTGCAAAGGACCTCATCTTCAGGACACTTTTGGGTCACAACCCCTTAGTTATGCTGCCACAGGCCTGTGTCTTGGGTACAAAAGGCAGCCAGGCTGTCCGCACATTCTCTGCCCTGTTTCCCAGGGTAGAATAAATAAATGTAGCTTCTAGTACAGTGTATATAATCCTAAAAACCTGTCCCTCTCACAGCTGGGGCACCTTGGTGCTTATCCAAAACACTTCCTACCAGTTTTTAGCAAGACTCCTGGCGCGGCATGGAAAGAGAAACAGGCCTTTGTTGTGATACCTTAATAGTGATTGGGTCAACAATATAATATTCTAAATAAGAATGGAGAGGTCAAAAGGGTGGTGATCCCATCACTACAGGAAGTGCTTCTAAAATGAGAGGAGCCTCAAAATGAGAGCTTATTTGATTGGTCCCCTCGCTTCTCGAAGATGGTAAAAGTGCTTTGCTGTGTTATGAGCAACAGTTTAATTCCTGAGTTAGAGGTTTTAATAACATACAAATACAAGATGTGTGGTGTTTGTTTTAAAATGTTTGTTTGAGGGGCGCCTGGGTGGCTTAGTCGGTTAAGCGTCCGACTTTCGCTTAGGTCATGATCTCGAGGTTCGTGGGTTCGAGCCCCGAGTCAGGCTCTGTGCTAACTGCCAGCTCAGAGCCTGGAGCCTGTTTCAGTCTGTGATTCCCTCTCTCCCTGACCCTCCCCTGCTCGCGGTGTCTCTCTCTCTGTCTCCTAGAAATAAATAAATTAAAAAAAAAAAAAAAAAAAAAGAGCTCCCAGGGCCAAAGCCTAGAACATTTAAAAAAATAAAATAAAATAAAATAAAATGTTTGTTTGTTTGGGGCGCTTGTGTGGCTTAGTCGGTTGAGCGTCCGACTTTCGCTTAGGTCATGATCTCGTGGTTCGTGGGTTCGAGCCCCGTGTCGGGCTCTGTGCTGACTGCCAGCTCGGAGCCTGGAGCCTGTTTCAGTCTGTGACTCCCTCTCTCTCTGACCCTCCCCTGCTCACACTCTCTCTCTCCTAGAAATAAATAAAAAAAAAACATTAAAAAAAATGTTTGTTTGTTTTGAGAGAGGGAGAGGATCCCAAGCAGGCTCTGTGTTGTCATTGTAGATGTGGGGCTCAGACTCACAAACCATGAGTTGGATGCTTAACCAACTGAACCACCCAGGTGCCCCAGAAGAGACGTGTGTTAAAGAATACAGATTCCTCATGCAAGGGGTTTCATTCACTGGAATTTTTCCCTATCCATTCCTCTGCAATGTTTTTATGAAATTTTTTCTCCTTATTCTTACCAAAATTATTTTTGTTGGTTTATACATGTCTAAATATCCCTCATATTGCTACAGTTGAAATATTATTTTTTTTTTTTTATTTATTTCTAGGAGAGAGAGAGAGAGAGACAGCGTGAGCAGGGGAGGGTCAGAGAGAGAGGGAGTCACAGACTGAAACAGGCTCCAGGCTCCGAGCTGGCAGTCAGCACAGAGCCCGACGCGGGGCTCGAACCCACGAACCGCGAGATCATGACCCAAGCGAAAGTCGGACGCTTAACCGACTAAGCCACCCAGGCGCCCCTACAGTTGAAATATTATTACATCGCTTCACTCACCACTAGTATTGAACACAGTCTCAAGGTTGAAGGCAGAGTTCAGTTCTTTTAAGCAAACCAGAGGAAATGGTGGAAGCAGAATGCAGGGATCTAGTTTCTGACTCTCATGCTCTGTCTGCAGCTGTAAGCCTTATCTGCTCCAAGTTATGCCAGCCGTAGGGATCTGTATCAGGCTATCGCTTATTTACTAGGCCACCTGGATTTCATATCAATCTCCCACATAGATCGACACAGCAAGTATCATTCAGTACTTGGGGAAATGTATCAGTCAAGGCCCCCTCAGGAAAATACAAACACACTGGGAATAAGCCAAAGGAATTTAATCCAGAAATTTGATTACACAGGTGATGGGATAACTAAAGAAGCAAACAGAAGATATTGAGGTAACTCAGAGATTAGCCACAGCAGAAAGCCATTAGGCCACAGAGGAAAGGAGGAGCAAAGTTACTAAGAGCCAGGGGCCAAGGTACAAGCTGGAACCATAGTAGACCTGTCTTGCTCCAGCTGAAGCCAGAAAGGATGTGTAGCTGCTGATCCCAACATCCCTTTCGCCCTCCAGTGAAAGCCAACTGATCCTGGAGCCTGGAAAACTCAAACTACAGGGGTCAGCACCCCCAGGAATACAGAGCAGGGCAAGAGAAAGAAATGGATCTGAGGGGAGAAATATGGGAGACTTCTCCATTGGCAAGCCACCAACTGATTGCAATGCCAGATACACGGGAAAATGACTGTTGGTTGTGCTGGCTTTTCTGTTCTATGTTCCCGTGTTCATTAATATTTCTATTGAAGTCCTGGTCTCCTAGATTTTAATAAGCAAATATTTACTGAAAGCCTATTTGTGCCAGGCACTGTTTCATTGTTGCTTTGCTTGTTTTGATTTTTTTTTTTTTTTTACAAGGAGGAGGAGGGATAGGGTGGTCTAGGGGACATACCCAGCAGGCAGTCTCCTGGAACTGGAAGGATCTGGCAATTATATTAATATAAATTGGCCTTACTCCCATCAAAGTAGAAAGTGTGTTCAGGTGGGAAGTTATACAAAGACTTCATGGTAACACAGGTCCTTCCCTTATTTGGCGTCATGGGTGTGCACTGTTGGCTGCAATTCTAGAACCAAATAAGGTATGCTGTGGTACTCTACCAAGCGTGAGCCTTTGCTATCTCGTTTCCCTTTTAATTTGTGAGGTCCTCCCATTTGTTTCCCAGAAAGCTGTCTGATTTTTTCAAAGTGCAAGCAGTACCTGAAGAGAGAAGAAGAAAAACAGCCTTTTTTATTTTCTCAGACTGTTGATTCTGCTTTGGTGAGTTGAAATGATTTAGTAAGTAGATCTGTTTCAATATGTAATGTTTTAAAAAGGAAATCCACCCTCCTTCCACCTCACCTACCTCTCCCCCCACCCCCACCTGCCCCCAGCTAAATAAATCTCAAACAAATATAGAAAGAAGAAGTACAGATTCATTACAAGTGTATATTCATCAGTCTGCTGTGGAGACCCTCTAGTCTTACGTGGACCTGATCTTAGCTCTGGTTTTGTTGGCATCTTGCTGAAACTTTTATAGGTGTTTCCTCTTCCGCGAACTGGAGCATGATATTTGGAGTAGCCCTGCCAAAATATGTGTGGTGACTCGAAGGATTTACACCTTTGCAGGTGGTGAAGAAAATAGCGGAGCCCACCAGCCTGGACGGCCCATGAAGAAGGCAGGCACGTTAAGAAACTGCCAAGCGAGGGGCGCCTGGGGGGCTCCATCGGTTGAGCGTCCCACTTCGGCTCAGGTCATGATCTCACGGTTCGTGGGTTCGAGCCCCGTGTCGGGCTCTGTGCTGACTGCCAGCTCAGAGCCTGGAGCCTGTTTTGGATTCTGTGTCTCCCTCTCCCTCTGACCCTCCCCTGCTCACGCTGTCTCTCTCTCTCAGAAATAAATAAAAACATTAAAAAGTTAAAAAAAGAAAAAAAAAGGAAAGGGGAGGAGGGAAGTAGCCGCAGTTCTAACAATAAACACATGCACAGCAAATTGTTGTCCAGACCCAGGTTGATAACAATCATCTTATATCTTTAATATTTTAAAATGGTGAATTAAAAACATACCTGTAGACACTGGGCTCCCGGATATGGGTAGTATACACGAGCTGCACCTAAGAAATATTAAGAGACAGAGAAGAGCAAAGAATGAGTTTCTGCTGCGAGAATGTTGTCACTCGTCTGCACCCAGAATTAGGGGGTGTTGTTAGCTTCTAAATAGGACTGATAACTAGCATATCTCTGACATCTTCCTTCACAAGGCAGAGCAGTACCAGACATCCCATAGCATAAGGCCAAATTCAAAGCAGAACACCCAGCATGTGAACAAATTAACAGCATCCCCCTCCGTGCCCTAAAAGCACTGAAAACAGAGAAGTTGGTGGTACTCAGATAGAAAACATAAAACCAACAAAATGAATCAGAGCATTTCCTTTACTTAGGATGTTGTCTAGGGGGGACTATAACATGACTAACTTTAACACACACACAAAAAAAATGTGCATCTCTAAATGGTAGTTGACCAGCAACTCGTTTATGTATTGAGCAAATATTTATTGGGCGCCTGTCATGTGCCGGGGCCAGGGATGCGGCGATGAAAAAAACAAAATGAAATGAACAAACAAAAACTGTCTCCCCTGCCTCTGACATTATGGTGCTGAGAAGCAGATAATAAACCAATTAATGGGAAAAAAGACTACATTCGGTAAGATGTATCTAATCAGGGGGGCGGGACATGAGAAATGGGGAAGAGATGGCAATGAAAAATGTATCTATCGATCAGGGAAGGACTCGCTGAGAAGGCACCACTTGAGTGACGGCTCACGGAAGGTAAGGGAAGTAAGCAGACCAGGGGGAACATGGCCAGGCAGCCAGCACCCAGGAGCATCTGTGCAACAGAAAGGAGGCCAGAGTGGCCGCACAGTGAACTGGTAAGATGGGGACAGGGAGTAAGGGGGCCAGATCAAGCAGGTAGGGTGACTATATAATCTATGGTTCCAACTGGGATGTTCTTAAAAGCGAAAGAGGGGTGCGTACCAAAAATAATTGACACTATCCAGCTTTTAAAATACGTATTTCTTGACCCCAAATTCAGTTTTATTATATTGATGGACCTACCAAATAATTCTCTTGAAAACTTACTTTCGAATAAAATTCTCTAGGGGCGCCTGGGTGGCTGAGTCAGTTAAGTGTCTGACTTTTGATTTTGGCTCAGGTCATTGTCTCACGGTTCATGAGTTCAAGCCCCGCATCGGGCTCTGCACTCACAGCATGAAGTCTGTTTGGGATTCTCTCTTTCCTTTTTTCTCTGCCTCTCTCTCTCAAAATAAATAAACTTAAAAAAATAAAATTCTCTAGAACATTTTTAGATGACACACAACTATAAACAGTAATTTTTTTAAAATGTTTATTTATTTTGAGAGAGAGCACAAATGGGGGAGGGGAAGAGAGAGAGGGAGAGAAAGAATCCCAAGCAGTCTCCGCACTGTTTCACAAACTGTGAGATCATGACTTGAGCTGAAATCAAGAGTCAGTTGCTTAACTGACTGAGCCAACCAGGTGTCTCTAAACATTAATTTTTTTACTTTTTATTTATTTTTTATTTTTTAAATGTTTTGTTTATTTTTGAGAGAGAGAGACAGCTTGAGCAGGGGAGGGTCAGAGAGAGGGAGACACAGAATCTGAAACAGGCTCCAGGTTCTCAGCTGTCAGCACAGAGCCCAACGCAGGGCTTGAACCCACGAACCGTGAGATCATGACCTGAGCCAAAGTCAGACGCTTAACCGACTGAGCCACCCAGGCGCCCCTAAACATTAATTTTTTAAAAACAACTTTTACATTGATTATTTGAACATTTTTAAACAGCACAGTAAGTAATTATTCTTGATATAGATTCATATACCTTAATTGGTTACCTATCCATCATTGTCTCCACTGTGATGTGGAAATTTTTCTGAAAGATGTCTCTTTTTAAAATATGATCTTATGATCTTATTGGGGCACCTGCATCGCTCAATTGGTTAAATGCCCTACTTTTGATTTTGGCTCAGGAGGTCATGATCTCAAGGTTTGTGAGTTCAAGCCCCACATCGGGCATCGTGCTCTCTGCTGACAGAGTGATGCCTGCTTGGGATTCTTTCTCCCTCTCTCTCGGCCCTTCCACTGCTCTCTCTCTCTCTCTCTCTCTCTCTCAAAATAAATAAACTAATGAAAAAATTTTATAAAATATGATATTATTATTTCCATATTTTTTTAGTATTGCAAACTAGTTAAGGAGCTGCACTTTATGGTTAATGTATTTTGAAGTTGTTGACACTTTTAACTGATGCTTCTCTGTAGACCATAATATTTTTAATTGAGAAAATATTCCCACTATGGATGCTGATTAGCCTATAAATTCAGGGCAAATTCTGCTAAATGGAGGATATTCTCAATTGTTTCTCATATTAAAATGTATAAATATTTCTGCCCCAGTATTTTCACAGGTGCTGTATTTCTACCTCCATCCAAGCACCTTTCTTCAATAATATTTTTACAAGACAGAGCTCTTAAGTCATCTCTATTCGTGATTCTTTTTAACATTTTGCCAAATGTAGATACTGCAAAATCATAGACCTTCACAATTTCATCCCAGTCTGGTGGAGAATATGAATTTATCCAATTAAAATTAGAAACGCTATCAAAGACAAGATTTTTCCAAAGCACAATTTTCAAATTAGGTAATTAAACCATTTGAGCTCTCATCTGTTAACTTGTTCAATTCCTCCCCAGCTTTTGTAGAGAGAAATTTGAGCTCCTTCCTTTTTGCAAGCTTTGTTTTACATAATTGCAACTTGCTGAAAGGCTCAAAAGCTGAATTTTCATGCTACATTCACTGAATAATTCGATTAAATATTTTGGACTGATTTTCCACATAATGCAACCTATATTTAAGTTGCTTTACAAAGTGTTATTTTCAGAGGCTCAGGCACTTCTAAAATCTTATTGATAGGCAATACAGAGAGAAAATGAATGCAGCCATGCCAAAATGTTGCTTCCGTATTCAACATCACCTTCTGTCACAAAAGTTTTGTAGATGAGTTAAATACATAAATATTCTGATTGTGGAAATATACATCTGTAAATTTTGACATTTGCAGTTTCTATTTTGATTGGTAGAATCCTGGAGATTGGATGCGGTCAGGAATTTTGTGCATATCACAACCAATTCAAGCACATTTCTGCTGCATAGGTTTTTAAATATGGAATGAGCATTTTTTTTTTACCGCAATTCTGTTCTCCACCAAAATTTGTATTCATATTATCACACACACAAAAACCCAGTTTGTCTTCAATGTTGCACTTTTCCACTAAATTTACAATGGCATCAACAATGTCAGATGTTTCATTTTCGAGAGAAGAATGAACTTCCAAATACTGAATTTTGACCCTTTCAACTGGAGGGGGAAAAAAATCAAAGCATTTTGGAATGAACAAATTTTCTAATTGAGGTTTCTGGTGGCACGGACATAAAATTGACATTATTTGATGGTTTACGAATGGAGTCAATTCAATCATCACATTTACTTTAGTTACAAGAACAAGAAACCTTGAAACTGATAATGAAAAATCCAGTTGAGAAGCGTCGTTTGTTCCAGATGTAAAGGTGTGCTTCACCGTGACCTGTAAACACACCTACTTCAGCTGTACACCAAGCACATCCTTCTTACATTAGCAACTTATGAAGTAGATGCTGATGTTTCTTCCCCATAGCTCTGTCTTCCTGTATTCCAAGGGGCAGTAATATTTCTACTTGATGCCGGGGTGGACAGGAAATGTTGGCAAATATTTTGTGCAAATTACACATTCATCATCAATTCCTTGAGAAAATTAAACATGTAATTCTGGATTTGGCTTTGTTTTGAGCCAAATGCTGCTAAAAACATCTGTTGCAAAAATAAAAGCATTGCCAAATAATAAAACAAATAGGTATAGCCTTACATAGACCATTAAGGACAGAGCTGTTTTAAAGGGAACATTTAGAATATACTACCCTCAGTGGCAAGAATGCTTAGCCTCTATTTCCTTAAACGTAATGTGTATAACATTAAGCCACAGTTTCCCATATTTTTTTTCAGACCCTGAGGAGGCTCCGCGCTTCTCATGAGCATTAGTGGTGGTATACCGTATGGCCAGCTGGGGAAAAAGCTTCCAAAGTTTTCCTGCCACCAATGACCAGAGGAGTTAGCTGTCCCTGAGTGTGCCTAAGCTTTTATTTTTAACATCCGGCACACCACATATTATCCCTGAAAAGGTGCTTGCCAGTTAGGATTTATCTGAACAGGATCAGGGAAAGAGAGAGGAGTTATCATTAGCCATCTTTAGGATTCAGCCATAATACAGTTCGAACTCTGTTCACTGAATGTATTTTCATGCTACTAGATGATGAGGCATTGGAAGAAGTCAGAAGAGCCAAATGGAGGTCTATGAACCCATGCTGGTTTACTTTAGCGTAATCACTAATAAGAAAACTTCATAAAATATGGAAGAACTAGGGTAAATGCCAAAGGCAATAATAGGATGTCAGGAAAACAAGCATAAACTCAGGTATTGTCCAAGTAAACCAAGGCATATAATCACCCCACTAAGGTCAGTGTAAAGACGGTGGCTTTTACTTCAAATGAAGATGGAAATTCACTATGGGGTTCTGAATAAAGGAATGACATCATACGATTTAAGTTTTATGAGATCACTCGCTGCTACTCTGAAATAGAATGTTGGGGGCAAGGGTAGCAGACCAGTTAGGAGCCTATGGCTATGATCTTGCATTGAGGAAAAGAGACAGTAGTTCTCTGGCAGAGAAATAAATGTTCATCCTTAAAACTGTATGTATATAGTTGGAGGGAAGAACAATTAAAGGGGGAAGGAACCACAGACTCACATTTCAGGTCTGTGTACCCGATGATTTCATACCAAGTGTACAAGGATGAATCAGAATATCATAGTTCAAAACACCACATATGAAAACTACTTAATTCCTCTTCTACACTAATTCCATTCTCATCAAGCAACCTCTTACTTATAATATAGATTCATGTAGACTTACATATAGGAAGGGAATATATATATATATACATCAGCAAATACTAGTATCTATTCTAGTTGATGGTTTTAATTCTAACCAGACACTGATAAACTGGATTTCTGGATTTTTTTAAAAATACCATCTCTTATGAGTTTAGTTTGTTTCTGTTGGTCCCCGAGAGTGTCATCATCTCTAGGTATGCTAATAATTGAATTTCCCAATACATTCAACAGAAAATAAGACCTGGAAAGTTGTGGCCCTAGAAGGTCACTCTGAAAAGACTTGTCTGAGCTCCCACTTGGCCTTTCCCAGGTAATCCCTGGTCTTCCAGAGTGCCAATTCCAGCCAAACCACAATATGCATCTCTGATGCCCAGACAACAATATCAGAATTTTCCAAGTAAATTAGGGAAGACTCTGTTACCATGCCCTCATAGAAGACAATTTAATTCTCAAAGGCTTATTCTTCCATAATGATTTTCTCAATTCTCCTCCTTTCCAAAAACAAACACCTTTAAGTTATCATTGAGGGGTTCTTCTTCTCTTTTCTTGGACATGATTCTCCTTTCATATCATTTTATGTAAGATACAACTAATTTTCAGAAATGTACTCCAACACTTATATTAAAGGTACTCCAGGGGAGCCTGAGTGGCTTAGTCGGTTAAACGACCGACTTTCGCTTAGGTCATGATCTCGCAGTTCGTGGGTTCGAGCCCCGCGTCGGGCTCTGTGCTGACTGCCAGCTCAGAGCCTGGAGCCTGTTTCAGAGTCTGCGTCTCCCTCTCTCTCTGACCCTCCCCTGCTCACGCTGTCTCTCTTTCTCTCTCCTAGAAATAAATTTTTTAAAAAATTAAAAAAAAAAAAAGGTACTCCAATAAATGAAAAGTTACCGGCAAGGGACTTGTATCACTCTGAGCAGAAAGGACCCCTGAAGTCTCAGCAAGGTCATTCTCCTTTCTGGAATGCTGATCCAGGGAAAGAGGAGCTGGGTTGGAGGATTCATCACTGTCCTGGAGAGTGGAGCGTTCCAGTTCCTCCAATAAGGCATCTATAAGATACAAGAGAATCATAATACAGAATGTGGAAGATTTCTGGGATAATTTTCCCCCTTAAATATCCCCACTGTGCCTCTATTCATCTCCTTCTTCTCCTGGGTTAAGGCTATTTTCAAATATTTTCTCTTATTCCTTATTTTACTTCAAGAATGTGGTCTATTCTACCAGAAGATGTTTAATGTCTCCACATGCTATGATTTATTTCTATGGTTGCATTCAATTTCATAGCATCACTCAAGAATTGGACTTCTTATAATGCAGCATATTAATTCTTATAATTCACTTTGGGTGGATTGCCCACAAACATCTCCAATAAGAAAAAAGTATATCTTATAAGTTTTTCCTATCAGAAAATGGAAGTAACTATATTACTTTTTTTTTCTAAATATACCAAAACAGTGGGGAGACTGGGTGATGCAGATGGATAAGTGTCCTACTCTTGATCTCAGCTCAGGTCATGATCTCACAGTTGGTGAGTTCAAGCCCCACATCAGGCTCTGCGCTGATGGTGCGAAGCCTGCTTAGAATTCTGTCTCTCCTTCTCTCTGCCCCTCCCCCACTTGTGTGTGCACTCTCTCTCAAAAAATAAACAAAATAAACTTAAAAAAAAGAAATATACCAGACAGTAACACTTATTTTTAACGCTGTTTTTTTTTCTTACATCCCAAGCACATGACAAAATTGTCAAAACCAAGTAGAAGTATTCTGTTTTTTAGGGTATAGGGGGAAAAAAGGGATCAGAGAGAAAACAGGTATTGCAAAATCAAGCAAGATATTGCAATCCTAATACTCGTTGCCTCTCTTGTAGTTTTCTTAAGGAAAACCAATGCACGTTACAAGTAGCACACTATCACTTTTCTGTTAGGATGAAATTAATAATAATAATACAAATTAACACATTATAGGCACTATGCTCAGGAATGTATATATTTCATTTAGTCATCCTAATGCTTTAAGGCAGGTGATATTATTGTCCTAACTTTGTAGATCAAGAAAGAGACAACTTGTCTCTGTTGCTACTGACATAGATCTTGTCTGACTGATTCTGGACTATCTGATCCCAGCCCCTGCACTAACTTCAAGTCAAAAATTCCAGTCCCCCTGGGCACCTGGGTGGCTCAGTCGGTTAAGTGTCCAACTTCGGCTCAGGTCATCACACAGTTCGTGGGTTTGAGCCCCGCGTCGGGCTCTGTGCTGACAGCTAGCTCATAGCCTGGAGCCTGTTTCAGATTCTGTGTCTCCCTCTCTCTCTGACACTCCCTTGCTCACACTGTTTCTCTCTCTCAGAAATAAACAAAACATTAAAAAAAAATTCCAGTCCCCATCCTCACATGGATTCTCGGGGCCATCTTGGCATGACTACTCCAAAGTCGTTTCCTCACCTGCATAATGAAGTAATTCTATTTCAAGTTTTTTTCAAATTGTGGGTTGCAATCCATTAGTGGATCCCTGGTGGATTTCTTACCACAGGTCATGTTTTCTTAAAGTTCGCAAAACTGGATTATACTATTTCTAAGGATCTGGCTAGTTCTGAAGTCCTCGGATGAGGGAAATGAACTTCACAGGTCATTAATAAAACAGATTTTCTTTAATTTCAGATGTCGGGGGTGATGGGTATTTCTTAATGGCATAAGAAAAGATTTAGTCATTTCTGCCCGAAAGTCCATCAACTGATGAATGGATAAAGAAGATGTGGTATGTATATGTATATGTGTGTATATGTACATATATATATATATATGTACACATACACACACACACACCATGGGATATATATATATATATATATATATATATATATATAGTGTGTGTGTGTGTATAGAAGCAAGCAGCAAACCAGCAAAATATATATATACACACATACACACAATAGAATATTACTCCACCATAAAAAAGGAAATCTTCCCATTTGCAAAGATGTGGATGGAGCTAGAGTATCACGCTAAGTGAAATAAGTCAGTCAGAGAAAGACAAATACCATATGACTTCAAGAGTATGTGGCATTTAAGAAACAAAACAAATGATCATGGGGATGGGGCGGGGGCGGCAGAGGAAAACCAAGAACCAGATTCTTACCTATAGAGAACAACCTGATGATTATCAGAGAGGAGGTGGGGTGGGGGTGGGTGAAATAGGTGAAGGGGATTAAGGAGTGCACCTGTTGTGATGAGCCCCAGTGATGTAAGCGTTGAATCACTATACGGTACTCCTGAAACTAATCTTACACTCTGTTAACTAACTGGAAATTTAAAAAAAGAAAAGATCTAGTAATTTATTACAAATGAAATTTTCTACAGATCTTTCTTAATCACCCATCTCAAAAAAATTTTTTTTAAGTTTATGCACCATTTTAGAGATAAGCAAACTGAGTTAAACTCTTCAAGGCAAACTACCCTTCAAAAAATAAACTGCAGTGGAAAGAAAGACATGGAGGGGAAATTGAGAAATTAAAAAATTTAAGAAACACAATGAATTTCAATGTATGAACTTAAATAAATAAAAAAGAAACAATGAGGGACATTGAACACTGAATATTCAATACTTTAAGCACTGTAACCTTATTTTAGGTGTATAAAGGATATTTGATAACAGTAAGTAATTTCTGTTAACATTTTAAGTGTTTCATGGTGTTAAGGAACTATTACGAATTTTGTGAGTAATGATGCTATTATGGTTATTTGTATATGGATATATTTATTTTAGAGATTAATGGTGAATTATTTACCAATGACATGAATATAATATCTGATATCACTTTAAAGTAATCTAGGAGTGCAGGCAGAGAAGGACAAATATCATATGTTTGCACGTATAGGAGGATTAGGAGGAACTTGACGGAGGACCAAGGGGGAGAAGAAGGGGGGAAATGGTGGGGGAGAGGGAGAGAGGCAAACCATGAGAGACTCTTGAATGCTGACAAAAACTGAGGACTGATGGATGTGGGGGGGAGGAGGGATGGGCATGGAGGAGGACACTTATGGGGATGAGCACTGAGTGTTATGTGGAAACTAATTTGACAATAAACTATTTGTAAAAAAAAAAAAAAAAAAAAAAGAAAAAAAAGAAAACAGTAACCAAAAAAAAAAAAGTAATCTAAGAGTGGAGTGCCTGGGTGGCTCAGTTGGGTAAACATCAGACTTTGGCTCAGGTCATGATCTCACAGTTCTTGAGTTCAAGCCTGACATCAGGCACATGGGGCTTTGAGCTCACAGCAAGGAGCCTGCTTCAGATTCTCTGCCTCTCTCTGCCCCTCCCTACCATGAGCACACTTTCTCTCTCTCTCAAAAATAAATGAACATTAAAAAATTTTTTTTAAATAAAATAATAAGAAGTGAGAGGAATGGATGGATGTATTAATGAAATAAGATTAGCCAAGAGCTGATGATTGTTTAAGCTGGTTGATGAGTATGCTAGATTTCATTAAATTTTTTCTTTACTTTTATATATTTTAAAATTCCTCATAATAAAAGATTTTTTAGAGGAACAAAAAAAAACTAAAGTAGAAAGAGAAAGTAAAACTTTTTTTCTCATAACCTTACTAGCCAGATTGAATGCCAAACTTCTGAGTTCCAAATTTTTATTCTGTGCCCCTCTATTAAGACATAGCCGCCTGCCTTTTCTATTTTCTAAGCTTCACTCCAACCAAAAGTCATAGATCTTCTTGGATTCAAAACAAAAAAGCACTTACAATAAAGATTAGGGGGGAGGGGAGACCCTCCATGACCCAGAGAAGAAACCTTACCTCTACCCTGAGAAGCACCAACAAACCAAGTTAGTGAAACTCTCCCTGATGGGTCATGAGTTAACAGGCCTTTCTCTTCCTGTTTCCTTTGAGTGCACATCGCACCAACACCCAAAATCATCTTGCCTTCTGCCAGATTCTGTAATTTAAAGATGACTAATTTCAGTATGACAAATGCCGGGTTACGAGGGGTGGCAGCCGGTATTAGACCGAAAACTCCACAGTCCTCTCTTGCCCTTCATCTGCGGAAATCAAATCGTGTCAACGTTAACACGAAAGGAGTAAATTGCGTTTTCTTGGAGGATCTCAGTGGCTTGTGATGCTTTCATTCAGAGCCAGAGTCCGCTCCTGGCTCCCCGTTAGCCAGCCTCCCTGAGTAATGAAGGTTTAGGTAAAATCTGCTGGCTGCAAACTAGCCACCTGGGAGGAAGTGCTGCAAAAAAGGAAGTATCTGCCTGCCTTTGCTAACCTGTCACCTTCCAGGCAGCTTGGTACTTTCTCCATTTCTGGACCAGTTTTCTCTACCATTCATCCTGCTCAACTAGCGTAAAACTGTCCAAATCTAATTTTTAATTTTTTAAGTATCTGGGTCGTTCTATTGGCTGGAGCACCTGAAACAACACACTTCTAAAATGGGACAGGGGCGCCTGAGTGGCTCAGTTGGTTGAGTGTCCTATTCTTCATTTTGGCTCAGGTCATCATTTCACAGTTCATGGGTTTGAGCCCTGCATCAGGTTCTGTGCCAAGAGCATGGAGTCTGCTTGGGATTCTCTCTCCCTCTCTCTCTGCCTTTCCCTGGCTTGCGCTTTTTCTCTCTCTCTCTCTCAAACATAAACAAACATTTAAAAAACCAATAGAAGAACACCTTGTAGCTTAATCAGCTTTGGTGTTAGGGGTTCCTGAGAGCAGTACTGAACAAGTTTATCATTTTTCTTAGTTTTCTCATTGGAAATAAAATGTGGATAATACCTATTTCAAAGAGTTGCTTCAGACACTAACATGATTAATACATGTAAAAACGTCATTTTAGCTTAACTCACTGACTACTACTAGTTCCTCTTTGAACTACCTGCATGAAAGCCATTGGGTGTTGCTAAAATAAGAAAGAAGGGCTAGATTCTAGCGAACTGGAATTTGAAATTAGTCAGAAATGTGAACTTCCCCAATCCTCACACAGAATAAGAATGTGGATTCTACTCCAAGTCCAAAACATGATCTACAATCAGCAAAATAGTTTTGCTTTTATTAAATACCACCTTTCCATCTTCATTAATATCTCTTTCCTTCTATAATTTGCCTTTCTTCTTTTCTCTGCTCCTCTGGCTCTCAAATTACATTCCAAATAACTAACACTCCAAATAATTAACAACAAAACAACAATATGCAAGATATGTTTTTTGTTGTTGTTCATACTTTTGACATACACCAGACATACAAAAACCCAGAACACTATGGAATTAATACAGCTTGGAGATTGAGTAAAGGTTAGTGACTCAGTGTTAGGAAGGATTCCAGCAACAAAAGTCAGCCGAGGATAAGGAATGAATCCCAAGAATGACAAAGCTCCCATTACTCCAAAGATTTGAAGTCAGGGATCTCTCTGAGCCACGTGGCCAATTGTTTCACTGCTGGTTTTAATTGTTTGAAGGGGAAGAGTTATTTGCAGGCCATAGTAATCTGTTCCTTCAGAATTTCAGAGAAATTCTGAATGATAATAAAGAGCTTAGCAACAGAATCACTGGCATTATAGTGCTAATTCTCCTTGATTTAATACTAAACCATGCAACAAGTGAATCCACCCTGGGCTTTCTCCAACTTTTACAGATGCCTCATTCTTGTTCTTCTATTCCATTTCTTCTCCTCACCAACACCCTATATTCCTCTCCCTTTTTTTTTTCCTTCCTAAATCATATCTCTGCAGGTGCCAACTGCGTGACCACCCTATGACCTCCAATAGCCCCCAAGGGGCAAATACTCATAATAAAATGACAGTCTCAAAAACAACTCAGTCCAAAAGTATTTGTGTGTGGTTTACTCTGCTAAGTACCAAACCTTCTGCCTCTTTGTGCCACTGAAGCAGTGAGCCCATAGTTCCCCAAAACAATCCTTCACCCTTGGTTGGGCTGAGGTCAAGGAAGTAGAAACAAAAATCTTCCAGCGGCACCCTCCCCCTGGCTAGAAGGACACCCCACTGCACAGAGATGGTAGCCAAGTCTTCATCCCTTCAGCGTCCCCTCCGGGAAGGTCTTCACTCACCCAACTCTTCCATTGTCACACACCCAAGATGTGCTGGTCCCACACGGTGTGAGGAAACTGTTTTGGCATGTGCTGAAGAGGACCGCAGAGGAACTGAATGAGACAGTGTGAGGCAGCCTCTATAACCCTTTTTGGTTCCTGTATTTGCGTAGAACTTCCTCTCTTTTGATTTGGTGAGGTTTTCTTTTCTTTCTTTTTTTTTTTTTTTTTTTTTTTTTTTAGTTAGGGTTCTATAAATGGGACATAGAAAGATGGGTAGTAGGGTTTCAGTTCTGTTAGTGCATCTGACAGGGTACTAAAGATTCAAAATTAACTTTGAAAAAAATTGAGCACCTACTACGCTCCAGGATTCATCTTGAATTCATGGGAGGGGCAGATGTGCACTTGTGTTTTTCCTCCAGTGTGGATATCCCACTGAGGCTATGCATCAGAAAACCTGCTGTGTGTGTGTGCGCGCGCGCACACATGCAAGTGTGTGCAGGTGAAGCTGGGGACCACAAAAGCAGTTTCCTTCATAAAACTTCTATCAATTAACCAGCACCCAATTCATTTTGCTGTCTTCATTCACTTAATTATCCTGAAAATTATGCTTCCCTGAATAGAATGTAAATCCATTAAAAGCAGGGCAAAGTAGTGGTCACATTTGGATTTTCAGGGTCTGGTTATTTCTGTGGTACAAAACACAACAACTATAGTAGTCCTGAAGAATGAAACTGGAAGACAAGACACAAGGTGTTAACCTGCAGATGTCTCAGTGAAGCACATTTTCTGCCTCGTTTTGTTGCTTTCTAGCAATTTCTCTGAAAAAGGACCCTGAGATTAATGTTCGTCTTTTTTGCCACTCTGATTTTATTCACCTCGAATGAAATAAAACATTTACAAAAGGCCTACTATGAGAAGACTGTGTGAAGAACTGTAATTATGGTCCTCTGATACAGATATTATCTCCATCTTTACCAGTGGTGAAATTAATTCAAGGAATAGTAACTTGCTGAAGTTAACAGAATGATAGGTAGCTTTACTGTAATCCAGAGGGACAGAGAGAGTCTGAAGTGCAAAACCCTATGTAAGGCTGGAACCCACCAACCCACAAACTATGAGATCATGACTTGAGCTGAAGTCAAGACACTCAACCAACCGAGTCACCCAGGCGCCCCAAGCCAGAATTAGTTTCAAAACCTGTGATCTTTCCTCTGTAATCCAGTGGTCTGTTTTTAGGTTGATCTAAGGAACCATTCTTTCATTCCCTTCTGACAAGATTTTTTTTTTAATTGAAAGATTCCCACTCTGCATTACTTTGAGCAGCCATTGGATGTCAGTGCTGTTCCAAAAGTCCAGATGGGTTTGAAAAAATTCCCATCCACACAAATCCATAGTTTTTACAACTGAAATGTCACTAGTCCTATGAAAATGCAGAACACTCGATAGCAAATACGCAACAGTTGCCTCATCTGAAGTGGTAACGGAGCCAAGACACTAAGGAAAAATGCACTTCAGCACTTGGCTTGCAAATATTAGACTCCATCTGCAGCTTAACTGAATGATTAATGTGTAATTTGGAATTGGATCCCCAGATCTTATTTCCAACTGCTTTCTCTGGGGGGTTTTAACCCTGGATGCTTTATTTTCTAGGGGTAAGAACCAGTCTCTCAAAATGCTCCCTGGTTATAGTGCATGAAAGGAAGAAAGGAAGGAATGCAGGAGCCACTGAACGCAACTTGGAAAACAAATGGAAACTCCTATTTGACGCATTAGAATTCAGTTGCACACGCTAGTGGACAGAAAGGTAGTTTCTGACAAAGCTGCTATTCTGACCGTGCTTCCTGTGCAGCAAAAACATCCAAAACCACAGAAACCGAGTGGCTTTGAAGGAGGGAGCATGAAAGAGGCCTTGGGTTTCTGTGTAGGTCACAGAATCACGCTAACAACCCTTCACCCTGCCCCCTTCCCTGCAGCCCAGGGACCGCAGCCAACTTAGGCAGCTGACGCTAGCTCCTTGGCACCAACATCTGGTAGAATAGCAACTCTTAGAATCCTTTCCACAAACATTTATTTAAAAAAATTTTTTTAACTTTTATATTTGAGAGACACAGATGGACAGAATGCGAGGGAAGGAGTGGGGGAGAGGGAGAGAGGAAGGAGTGGGGGGAGAGAGGGAGAAGAGAGAAAAAGAGAGAGAGAGAAAATCAAAGCAGGGTCCAGGCTCTTGAGCTGTCAGCACAGAGCCCCACGTGGGGCTGGAACCCACCAACTGTGAGATCATGACCTGAGCCTAAGTCCCAGGCTTAACTGACTGAGCCACCCAGGCGCCCCTCCACGGACTTTCATTAAGAACCAAATTAGAAGCGGGTTTGTGCTATGCCCCTAGCACCCGACGGATCCAGATTCAGTGCCTGACCTCCAAGAGCTCACGGGTCACACCCAGGATGACGAGGCGTATACTGCAGACATGAACGCCAGAACGTGCAAAATGACCAACCCAGGCTAAAAGCTATTAACGTGGCCATCCTAGAAATGTTTCGCCGTCGCCCATTAAGAAAGTCAGGAAAATCGTCCCAAGCTATCCCAACCAGCAACTGCCCCGAGAACTGTAATGGGATTTGTGTAAGTGTCGCGGCCGAACCCGGAAATACTACCTCCTTGAAAGAGCAAACGCCTACTGCAGAAAGAGTCAACTACCTTTCCCATCCTGCATCACTCAAAACCTCCCAGCATCCCCTGCGCCTCTGGTGGCCTATCTTCCCAAAGCTGAGGATAGTCAGGACTTCATCTCCCAAGATGCCTTTTGACAAGTTGTCCCTGCGCATGCGCTAAGGGGCGGGGCCTACTTGCCCTCACGACCCCGCCTCTGTTCTACGGCCGCCATTTTTTCAGAGACTTTCATCCGGCAGCCGACGGGGTTTTTTTTTCTTAAAGGAGAAGCGACAACTCAAAAAATTTCCCCCTTCTTTCCGCAAGACCTGGCGGCGCTGGGGACAGAAAGGCCACAGACAGGAAAGTGGGGTCGGGGTGGAGGCAGAAGAACGCCAAGGCTACTTCCGCGGCTTAAGGAAGAAGGATAGAAAGCCCTGTGGCATTAGCGGCTCCTTAGGGAGGCAGGTGCGCGCGCAGCCAGTCCAGGGTGCGCGCGAGGCGGGGAAAAAGGTGCGTTTTCCTCCCACCAATCTCCTCGCGGGACCTGCTCCTCCCACTGCCCCTAGCGCGCGTTGAGCTCGTGGGGCGGGGGAGGGGGGAGGAAGGTCACTTTAGGATTGTCGCGAGACGCAGCCGTTTAACGGTGAGAACGGGTGCGCGGGGAAGGAAACCTCGCGCGCTCCCTTAGAGCCGTTTCCTGATTGGTTGAAGGAAGGGGTGGGGGAGGGAACCTGGTACGTCGCTGCGTGAGAGACCGCGAGGGGCAGGGCGAAGAAGCCGTCCCTCCTCTCCGATTGGTCCGCTGAACGTCTGTGGCGGGCGCGCGCGCGCCGCCAGCGGTAGCGGGCCTTGACTGGCAGGGGGCGGGGGGGGCGCCCTCGGAGCCGGGCGGAGGGGAGGGGGGAAAAGAGGAGCGCTGAGTGAGATTGAGCCGGACGCTCCGGTAGGCGAAGGGGGCGGGGGGAGCAGCGCCGCGGCCGCCGCCGCCTCCGCCTCCGCCGCCTGGGACGAGGGGGTGGGGGACGGACGAGCCCTGATGCCGGGGGAGACGGAAGAGCCGAGACCCCCGGAGCAGCAAGACCAGGAAGGGGGAGCGGCGGCGGCGGCCAAGGCGGCTCCGGAGGAGCCCCAACAACCGCCCCCTGAGGCGGCGGCGGCGGCGCCTGCGGGGACCACTAGCAGCCGCGTGCTGAGGGGAGGTCGGGACCGGGGCCGGGCCGCTGCGGCCGCCGCCGCCGCCGCTGTGTCTCGCCGGAGGAAGGCCGAGTATCCCCGCCGGCGGAGGAGCAGCCCCAGCGCCAGGCCTCCCGACGCCCCAGGGCAGCAGTCCCAGGCCGCGAAGCCCCCGTCTCCAGCTCAGGGCAAGAAGAGTCCGCGACTCCTGTGAGTAACGCAGTCTTTCAGGCGGTGGGAGAGACCCCCCTCTGTCCGCACGCAACCTTCTCGGCTCCCGTAGCGCCCACTCCACGTGACATCCTGCCTGCTCTGCCCCCTGCCGGCTCGCACGCCAGATGTCACACCGCCTCCCCGCTAGCTGTCCCGCCGCGCCTCTCCGGCCCTCCCCCGTGCCCTCCGTCCGCGGGGCCACTTCCCCTCTCCCGAGGTCGCCCTTTGTGGGATACGCGTCCCCTGCGCCTTCGTGACGCGCTCCTTCCCCGCCGCAGCAGGCTGCGCCCGCACTCTGGCATCTGCGCTCCCTTTGTCAGCCTGTCCCTTCGCCTCGGACGGCGGCCCTCCAGTGTTACATCACATCCCCGTTAGGGAATCCGCAGCCCAGCCTCAGTTCCAGAAGTGTGGGTCCCCCACCCTCTTCCCATTAATTAGCTCGAGAGCCGGTTGTGGAGTAGCTCTATGTGGTCTTCTCCGCTCTGCTGAATTCTCACATCACGTTTCACTTGTGGGAAGCTGGCGCTTCGCAGGGTGAAACGTGGCTCTGCCAGTTTCAAGTGTAGTTTTTGACACAGCAAAATCCGATGGGTGTCTTTTAGCGGGCTTCCTTTTGTTTTGTTTTTAGTTTTCGCTTCTCTGCTTGTGCTTCTGTTCTAACGTAGGGACTTCATCCTTAAAAAAACAATTCTCAAAGGAAGTCTTATTACCTAGAGATCATGGAGGGAACCCGGAACATAAGTATTTGGAAATGGTTCTATGTGGAAAATACTGAGTACACGTGTTTGTAAATTGTGGAAAGTAATCATATTAGCTTTTGAATTCGGCACGGAAAACAGCATTTGTGTCTTTCGACTTCCAAGTGAAAGAAATTGGTAAAAGGGAAAATCAGAGCGGGGAATCTCCGTTTTGAGTGTCCCCTCCCATAGATAGTGTGGCAAGATTTGGCTTATCCCAAATTTAAAACTTGAAACACACCTGTTCCAAAATTAAGAATTAAGTCTGTGACTTGCATGCTTGTCTTAGAAGCTTCCCAGAAAGAGAGAAAATTCAAAGGTAATAGATGTATTTCCAATTTTAGAATGTTATATAAGTTAACATCCAGAGAATTTGTCGTGTAAACTACAGTTCTGTGAACAAAGATATGTACATAAATCATTTGGTTGTAATTGGGATTCTGATTCCTGTAGATTAATTCCACAGTCACAGAAATTTTTAAGATTATGTATTTAATCTCACCAATTTGAAAAGAGGTATCATTACCCTTATTTGGATCAAGTTCCTTGGACAAATTTCTTGAACTGCATGTGCCTTAGTTTCATTATCTAGAGGAAATAATGTTAATCCTTATGAGATGAATTAGAATTAAGTAATGCATGTGAAACACTTAAAACAAAACCTAATACATAGTAAATGCAGTATTTGCTGAAAGGTAGTTATTAGTGGTGGTAGCTTACTAGATTGAGGTTTAAGTGGTGTGTAGTGGTGACTTTATATCAGCTCTGCAAAATTGGGATTTTTTTCATTTCCTTCCATTGCCACACCTGGGAAGGCTAAGAACTTAATAATACATTTTTTTAAATGCCCTTCCATTCTCCCCTTCCCATCTGAGAGTAAAATATACCTAAACTTTCTTGCCACGTTTCCCTCCCACTGCTCTACCAGCTTTACTTACAGAAATGATGTCTCAACCTGATGACACCTAGGGCGGTAGTTTTTTCCACTTAATTTTTTTTCCCCCTAACTCTTGGCAAAAAAGTACTTTTGAGTCTTTACCTTCCACAGTATAGATGCTAAAACAGTTGAACTTGGATGAAGATGATTTAGTTAAATCCCTTCAGTTTTTTCTCCATATTATTCCCTGGGGGGAGAGAGATAAAGTCTTAATTCTTTGTGTTCCTCCCTCTCATCCAGTATCATAAAAAAGAATAGTGTTCTTTTACCTTCTATTAGCCTCAGAACTGTTTCTTGATTTAAAGTTACACAATTTTGATCAGATTGTTAAAATAAAATTTCCTGGTAATAATTTCCCGCATGCCCTAGAAATCAAAGGAGTTCTAAAACATTTCAGCTAACTACATCATGATTGAGCAGTAACTGGGCCTGGTACTGTGTTGGGCTAGGCTTTATAAAGGTAAATGAGACATGGTCCTTGTCTTCAAGGACTTTGACATATGAAGGGAAGATGCATTGATTAGTGGAGGTTTGTGAGATATGTATGCATGGTATACAGATTGTCAGAGAGATAAACTTTAAAACTAATTAGGGAAGAAATTTATTTAACCCTTTAAGACATTTCTTTTTTTTAATGTTTTATTTCTGAGAGAGAGACAGACAGAGTGAGCAGGGGAGGATCAGAGAGAGAGGGAGACAGAATCTGAAACAGGGTCCAGGCTCTGAGCTAGCTGTCAGCACAGAGCCCGACGCGGGGCTTGAACCCACGAACCGTGAGATCATGACCTGAGCCAAAGTCGGATGGTTAACCGACTGAGCCACCCAGGTGCCCCGTAACCCTTTAAGACATTTCAAGAGGTTTTTTTCTTTCTTTTTTTTTCCCCAATGTTTGTTTATTTTGAGAGAGAGGCGGGGTGGGGAGGGAGGGACAGAGAGAGAAAATCTCAAGCAGCCTCCATGGTGTCAGTGCAGAGCCTGACACAGGGCTCAATCTCTAGGTTCAGTCTCACAAAGCATGAGATCATGACCTGAGCTGAAATCAAGAGTTGGTGCTTTACCACTTTACTCACTGAGCCACCCATACACCCCTCATGAGGTTTTGAGTATTAGTTTACTGAACCATGGTCAAATATTTTCTGACCTTTTTTCTATTTTCCTAACAACATATGACAATTTTTTTAAATGTTTTATTTATTTTTGAGAGAGAGAGATAGCATGAGCAGGGGAGGGTCAGAGAGAGAGGGAGACACAGAATCTGAAGACAGGCTCCAGGCTCTGAGCTGGCTGTCAGCACGGAGCCTTGACGCAGGGCTTGAACCCATGAACTGTGAGATCATGACCTGAGCTGAAGTTGCATGCTTAACCAACTGAGCCACCCAGGCACCTCAATTTTTAAAAAGGAAGTAAGAGATTTAATCTTTGTCTTAATTACTTGTTCTTTTCAGGTTCTTTTATGTATCCCAATGTTTCCTCCTTATAAATTCTCAGTAATTGCTGTTTCACCTACATTTGTTTCTCTTGATTGAACAGACAGCAAAGTGTACAGTAGTTTAAAAGGTTAATAACTACAGGGATTTGGATTGTTTGAAACCTCTTTTTCTGTTAGAAGGCAAAGTAATGAAGTAGAAAAAGATTGGACTAGATAATCAAAAGTTTCTGCTCCCAGCTTTCTACTACTCACTAAGTGACCTTGGACAAGTCACTTAAGGTCTTTAGATCGGTGTCTTCATTAATAACCCATAATTTATGATTTGTGAAGTTAGCTTTATAATTAAATGATAACTAGGTTACAGTTTTTATATACATTTATGCTTGTAACAATGTTTTTGTTGAAACATTCAAAAGGTAATGAAGAGCAGGAAATCCTGTTGAAAGGAAATGATTTTTCAATGAATTTGCTCAAAAGAAAGGCATAAAGTTAAAAGAGTTCAGATTCTTATATTTTAATTGCAGATGTTTATATACACATTAATTTTTATTTTATTAAAAGCATTTTTTAATGTTTTTTTATTTTTGAGAAAGATACACAGTGTGAGCAAGGGAGGGGCAGAGAGAGACGGGGTGGGGGTTGGGGGAGACACAGAATTCTAAGCAGGCTCCAGACACTGAGCTGTCCGCACAGAGCCTGACATGGGGCTCGAACCTGCAATCCGTGAGATCATGACATGAGCCAAAGTCGGATGCCTAACCAACTGAGCCACCCATGCGCTTCTATCTACATCAGTTTTAAAGTATATGTGCATTCTACCATTTTTTTCTGATTTCATCAAGTTAAAACATATTTACTTTTTACTAATATGGAAACTAATTCAAAACTAAGAGTAGGTTAGATTTCAAAAAAGGCTGCTTTTCATTCTACTATGATCATAAGGCCACTGTTTATCCTATGCATTTCATGTAAAACGTCAATAAATACTTTTTTAAACTTCTAGTTTAGCTATTGAGTTATCCTATTGGCTAAAACGGAGTATTCTTAGAGGTATTCCTACAGATTGGGGTGGGGGGGTATAAATGAAGGAAACAAATATTGCTCTATTTTCTGGTACACGGAATTCCATTTTTGCTGTTTTCTTGCTTAAGGTAAAATAGTAGTAAACCTTTGGGTGACACTTTCTTCCTATTTCCTTTTGTAAGGAAAAGGTGAGTGTCATGGATAATGAGAATGAAAAGGCAGTAATATTCTGAATTGAAACAGCTTTTGTGACTCTTTGGAGAAAGCTTCAGTTGTAGATGTTTAAAATTCTGGGGTGCCTGGGTGGCTCAGTCAGTAAAGTGTCCGACTTGGGCTCAGGTCATGATCTCGCGATTTGTGGGTTAGAGCCCCGCGTCTGTCTCTGTGCTGACAGCTCAGAGCCTGGAGCCTGTTTCAGATTCTGTCTCCCTCTCTCTCTCCCCCTCCCCCACTCATGCTCTGCCTCTCTCTGTCTCAAAAATAAACTAAAAAAAAAAAAAATTTTTTTTTTAAAGTTTAAAATTCTGAGCTTTCCTCCTATTGGTGATCAATATGGTAATTGAAACATCTTACCATTCCAAAAAGTTTTTGAAAAGTTCATTGTGTAACCTTTCAAAATTTAGCAATTAAATCCGTACTTCTCATTTAGAGTTAGGAAGATTAGCAGTTATCTTATGTTAATTATCAGTTGGGATATTGGTAATATAATTTAAAATAAAATTATAATACCAAGCTTTTAAAAAAAGTGAGATGAGAAAATGATAGCTGTTCTTTCTAAAGAGAACAGATTTTGTATTATGCTATGGCTTATGTATATGTTTGGATTGTTTGGATTTCTTTTGTACCATAAGAGTCTTGATTTATATCAAGTTTACTTTCAAAAAAAAAAAACAACCAACAAAACAACTTTGCATTGCTTCAGAAATACTGTGTGACATCTTTACAGTATAGATCCAAGACCTGAAGACTTTTGAATTTGGGTAATGACTCCAGGGGTTAGAGGTTCATTTTACCACACTCAACAGTTATGAATGGTAGAAATGTTAACAAATATAAGACAAGATAGTAACATTTTTTAAATCAGTTTATAACACATTAAACTCTTTATTGTTGCTATCTAATTTGTAAAGTACAATTTATATTTATTTCTGAGGTAATAGAGTTTGACTTCGGTATAACAAATGAATAATTTGGGGTTTTCTGTTCATTAAATTTTTCTTATGAAAATTGTCAAGTATACACAAAATAGAGAAAATGGTACAGTGAAATCCCCACAGTTATCAAGATTTTGCTTATTATCTGTATCTCCCTCCCCCCTTCTTTTTGACCTACCTTAGAGGAAATCTCAAACATTATTTTATTTCACCCCTGGTTACTGCATTTGGTAAAATAAGGACATTTTCTTATATAACTATTTAACATAACAAAATGAGCAATATTTTCTTTTGTATTAATCTTTTTATAGTTAAAAACTGTTTTCAAGAACACTGTAGCTGTGTACTATCAGAGATGATACCTATTTCAATTTACCTTAATGAAAATTAAAAATTCACTTCCTCAATTACATAAGCTATTTCAAGCACTCAGTAGCCACATGTGACTATCGTATTGGAAAGTGCAGATATAGAATATTTTTGTCATTGCAGAAAGTTCTATTGACCACACTTACTGTAGATGCTTTCTGCATCGCTCTGGGAATGAATCTGAAAGAGATAAATATCTGTGTCTTAAGGAAGTATGCAAAATTGTTTTTTAACAGTTGGTTCTCATTTCTTTCAGATGCGTGGACAAAGTAACAACTGACAAAGGTAAGACTTGGTCTTTTTTATCTGTCACATACATTACACTGATTATTTTAGACTCTGATAGAAAACAGAATAAACTTCAACCTAAAAATTCAAATTGTTCTCATTTAAAAGTGAATTTTATTTAGTAAAAGATATAGGAGTCATTAGAACCTATTTAGATACTAGATTTGGGCAAGTGAAACATTTTGGCATTATTTGGAAACCAAGTCAGTGGGAAATCAAATTATTTTGTTAATTAAATTTAAATTATTTAATGTCTGTTTATTATAATTTGTTTTTAGCTATATGGTTTTTTAGTAAAGTAACAGAGAGGAATGATACACAATATACAGAGTAAAGTTTAGACAAAATCTTGATGCCAGTAGAGACTCAAATTATAAATGTAGTTTGAAGAATGTGGAAAGAAAAGTGTTCCAAGATTTCAGCCTGGTAAATCATTAAATGAGATCATAAATATACACATAAGTATATGTGTATATTTTTTCTAGTTATTGCTTGCATTTCTTGATGCTAAATCAAATATGCAGCATCCTTTTTAAAACTGGAACAAGTTGGGGCGCCTGGGTGGCTTAGTCGGTTAAGCATCCGACTTTCGCTTAGGTCATGATCTCGCGGTTCGTGGGTTCGAGCCCCGCGTCGGGCTGTGTGCTGACTGCCAATTCAGAGCCTGGAGCCTGTTTCAGTCTGTGACTCCCTCTCTCTCTGACCCTCCCCTGCTCACGCTGTCTTTCTCTCTCTCTCCTAGAAATAAATAAAAATCTTTAAAAAAAAAAAATAAAAAAAAAAATAAAACTGGAACAAGTATACTTTCAAGTGTATTTATTGTGTCTGAAAGAAATCTACTTACCAAGGCTTGGCCAATTTAATATGTATGTGAGTGTGTTTATATGTATATATGTGCATGTGTGTTTATATTATATATGTACATATATATTTGTGTATAAAGATTTTTCTTTTCATAAAGAATACTTTGAGAATATGTAACATGTATAAGGCAAGTTTAAAACCTGGATTTTAGTGCCATGTAGAAGAATGACAGTGTGATTAGGAACCAGTGATTTGAATTGGTGGCTGCTTTGTAAATAATTAGATAACCAGTTACCAGGGGTTTTTTTTTCCTCTGAATTTTAGAACCTGAGGCTAGTATTTCATGCCAGGCAGAAGTATGTATTCTAGGCAAATTTTCTGTGTGTGTAGAAAACTTCGCATGACCAATTTGCTGCTGTTACTTGGAAAATAGAGTCTGCCAAGAATGGAAGGTCTTATATTCCTTATTCAGAGATCATTTTGAAATGTTACGTTGTGATGAAAATGTAGGCAGGTGGCGATCAAGTACCAGAGCAGTTTTTATTAAAACAAAATACAAAATCCCCAACCTGGCTTTATTAGAGCTAAAGTTACTCAGTGTGTCTAAAGAGTATGTATAAAGAAGTTATTTGGGGTTGCCTTGAGGAGAACTTGGAGGATGTGACAGTAATTTTGAATCTCTGTTGGAGATAAATTAATTGCTCTTTGTGTAGATGTCTTAAACCAGAAGTTGGCTTGTTATATGGTCGTGCAGCTGTGGAGAAATGAAACTGCATTCTGGGTTGCTCAGTCTCCATCAGTTCTGCTCTGATTCACTAGTTAAATGCTCCAGATCTTGATTTAGAGCTCAGCATTTGAATTCAAGTTCTACCTTTTATTGCAAATAACATCAATACCTGAAAGTCCAGTAAACACTCGGTAAAAGGTAACTGTAAAATTTTGAAGAAATTCTCCAGCTCTCATTTTCAGCTCTTCTTGTGGCTGTTCAACTCTGAACGGTATATAGGAACATAAAAAAACTGTATCTTAACGTACATTTAAACAACTAGACCAGGGAATACAGAAATGGAGGCTCTAGTGGTCACTTTTCCCTGTGTTTTTTAGTACTTAGACTTTGCCTCCATTCTTACCCTTTATCTTGTCATTTAACTTCTCAGAAAGCTGTTCTGTTACTCTGGAATAGTTTTCATGTTCAGTTGGTGTTCAGTTGGCTGCATTTTAACTGAAGCAACTCAACTCATTCCAAAGTTTTTCAATACTTTGAGCAGGTTTTTGGTATTTTCTGGAGGTACTGCTAACTCTGTGTCATTAATATTGACAAGATGTTTTCAGGATTGTTTTTAACTCTTACTTACTTCAAGTAACATGAAATTATATTCTTTCCTTCAGTCAAATATAAGAACCTTGGACATATTGACATATTTGAACAAATAATGTTAGATACACACAAAAAACAACTTCCTGTTTTAAAATTATGAAGTTGCAAAGTACCATGTTCATTTTTTTACACTTCAAATAGTAAAGAAACATATTTGTATTGGTTCCTGTTCTTGTATTTATATAACCCAGATGGGTATATGTAAAACAGACGGAAAGTGAATATATAAAAAAAAAAAATGGAAATTTGCAAAGATAGTGTTTATTCATCAAGTAATTGTTGTGCATCCCATTATATGTCCAGCACCATTCTAGGTAGTAGGTTGTGCTGATAATCAAATCAGTGCAATGAAACACTTGACTAAAATAATATGATACAGAGTTTGATGAAGTCAGGATGTCATGGGAAGAGCCCTTTTGAGAAGGTGACTTTTGAACTGAGGCCTGAGTATGGAAACAGATAGCTGGATGAAGAGCATTCCACACAGAAGAAGCAAAAAGGGAAAAACTTGAAACCTGAAAGTTTAGTTTACCACTGCCAGAGGATTATCACAGCGGAACTTCCAAGAGTGTTAGCAGAAATTTTGAATGATGGAGTCTAGCAGGTTCCTTTTTAACTTGGCTTTATGTTTTCATTCTGTTCTGTTTTCAACTAATGCTATTCTTATGGTAATGAAGTACAGTGATAGTTTGCCTCAGTGTAGTTTATTAGTAATTACAGTGTTATTTTATCCACTAATTTTCTGTTACTTTCAAGCCTCCAAGTAAAATTGTCCAAGATGAAACCTTATTAAAAAAAAAAAAAAAAAGGAGGGTACATAATATCTTAATATTTACTAAGGTGAGTTTCGAGTGTGTCATGGAATGATAAGTATTAGAGAGTCAAATGTGCTAGGTGTTTAAGTCATCAGTGTGTTAGGTTTTTGTTACTGCAGGGCCTCTCAGAGATTTTGATTATTGAGTAATGAGCAATATAAATACCAAAATGTGCAGTAACTCCCTAACTTAATTGACTATAAGAACCCTCACACACACACACACACACACACACACACACTTTTTCACACACACACACTTTTTTTTAAGGGATAGCTCATAAAATTAGAATTTGTGGAAAACATACTTGGGAGCACTGAGTGCTTAAAATTTGATTGTCTTAAACTCTGGGTCTCACCTTTTATTCAAAATCCATTTACTGTTCTCAGTTACTTTTCTTGTTTCCGGGTAGTAACATTTAGAAAAGATTGCCTAGACAGAGTCATCAAATCAGTTCAAAACAGATCTGGGAATTTACTTAGATTATTTAGAACTTTGACTATTTCCCTTATCTAATTTATAATCAATATAATATCTGGAATTAAAATATTAGCTTGGTTTTTTATTTTCTGGATCACATCATCCGTTTTTTATTTCATTGATCTAATTTATATGTTATAGCTCTGTTCCTTTCTTTAAAAAAATAGAATTTATTTATTTTTAACAGTTTTTATAGTTTCAATTTCATCAGAGTATTTCATTTTTCCTTTGTTGGAATACCTTGGTTCGTTTCTTATCCTGTCATTTTCAGTGCCCTTAAACAATATTTTGTGTTATTCTTAACTATATAGAAGAGGCATTCCCACCTGTTTTTCCTACTGCCATTGAGAAAAATCTAACTGTAATTTTTACCATTTGAGTATTAGTACAAAGGATGAGGTAAGAAGTTACTTAGGACATTGTCTTCACAATTCTTTGACAGATTTTGAGTCTCCTGGCTGATAACCTGGTGTCCCTAGTTAAAATAGAATTTTACTGGTTTTGAATAGGAAAGAGCTATGAAAAAATCACTAGGCAAAAAAAAAAAAAAAGGCATAGATTTAGTTTCAGTCTTAACTCTCAAATATATGATCACTTTTAACTGAAGCATTCTTCACAAATTCAATAATACTCTTCTAAAGTTGGCTTAAATATAAGTTTAAAAGAGCCTCGCTTTCCTTGATATCTCTTAATACAGCTGACATTGGAATATTTCAAAATGGACTTTACTAATTATGGGAAACAAAGCAGAGCTAATTATAGAAATACACAGAGTAGTCTGATCAGGTTTCAGAAACTCAAGTTTCTGTTACTATAATGTTCATGTCTCAAAGGGCTGACAGTACATAGCATTTTATCTGTCCTATTTTGTTCCTAGCTCTTTACCTTAAGGGAGCAGGAACTATATTATCTCACTCAGTAGGAGAATGCTCTACTCAGACATATGGTTCCTCATTGGGAATGCCCTATATCCATTAAACTATTTTCCTAGTTCAAATATATAGACCTCCTATGGTTCTTCCTCTCTGTTCTAGTTTTCTAGAAGTGCAGATACACCTCGTGTGGGGACTGGGACATGGGCTTAGAATGCCCATGGGCTTTTCAACTCATTTCAGTTGTAGGATGTTTTATCAATTAGATAAATGAGTCTTTCCCTTACATACAAAAAAAATAACTTTGTAACAGTTTGCCCATTATGATTCAACTTACATAGAAACCATCTCTGACAACAGTTGTAAGATTATTTTGTAATGTATAGTAATTATTTTATATTGCGATCCAGTTCCTGCCACAACTAACTACTTGAGAGATAAAGCAGAGTGCCCTGGTGGGAGTAAACAGAAGCACGAGCAGCCAGGAACCTCTGACAAAAAGGATTTAACTCTGATTTCATGCCCCCCCGCCCCCCGCCCCGACCTTTTAAGTCCAAGAAGGATCAAGCTCCTCCGAATTAAAACTAGCCAGATTGATCTAACTACATCAAGGCAAAGCCCCTGTTAGCTTCAGTGCAAGTAATTCTCTTAGAGGTAACTGTGGTTCTGTCCTCTGCCTGTCTACCTCATTGCTATCTTGATCCTAGTTAATCTCCCATCTTGTATCCTAGCCTCTTTGTTTGTAACTTTGCCTCTTGAGAATTTCTAAACCCTATTTTATTTACTGTGACTCTCCTAAACTCTTGTTATCACTCATCTATTGCTATATAACAGACCATCCAAAAGTTCAATGGTTTAAAATATTAAAAAGTGTTATTTCTCAATTGGGCTGTTCCCTCTTTTTGGTCTTTCTGTCTAGACATTTTCAAGTCATGGTGGTCTCCAAAAAAAGATGGAAGGCAGAAGCAGCAAGGCAGCTTGACACTACTTCACATGATATAAGATCAACACACAAAAATCAGTTGTGTTCCTGTATGATAGTAATAAAAATGTTGAAATTATAAAATTATACCATTTACAGTAGCATCAAAAATTATGTGTTACTTAGGGATAAATCTTACAAGACATGAAAGATTTAAACATTGGAAAGTACAAAACACTTGAATGAAATTAAAGACTTAATGAAACAAATGATGTACCTTCTTCATGGGGTTAAAGACACAGTATTGTTAAGATGTCATTTCTAAGAGTGGGATCGAGTCTTTCAGGAAAGAGGAAGAGGAGAAAAGATGCTTGTTGGGCATCCAGCCGTGGCTACTACACAAGTATAGTCTATAATTTGTTTAACCCTTACCTCATTGAAGGACACGACATTTCTGTTCTTTTTTTTTTTGAGGATTATAGCTGATCCTTTTGAAAGTCTGTTAAGATATACCATACATATAGCACTGAGTGTTATGTAGAAACTAATTTGACAATAAACTATTTGTAAAAAAAAAAAAAAAAAAAAAGATATACCATACATATGCACAAGCTCACTTACCGTAAATGTACGGCTTTGTGAGTATTCACAAGGCAAGCCCAGTCATGTACTCATCACCCAGCTCAAGTAATGCAACTTCATCTCTACCCCCAAGTGTAACCACCATTCTGGCTGTGAACAGCACAAATTTGTCGTGCCAGTTTTTGGATTCTATATAAATAGAATAATGTAGCATGTACTCTTGTGTAGGGCTTCTTTGCTTACCATTATGTGAGGTTTCTCTAGGTTGTGTTTGTTACAGATTATTCATTTTCATAGTCTAATAGTGTCGGGAGTATATCGTGGTTTATTCATTTTACTGTTGATTGGCATTGGGGTAGCTTTTAGTATTGGCCTTTGTGACTAGTGCTGTGATGCATATTTTATTAATAAATTTTATTGAGACGTAATTTATACAGCATAAAATATACCTATTTCAAGTGCATAATTCTGTCTACATAGATTTTTCTTTTGTGGGCATTTTATAAATGGGCTTTGTATATAGAAATAATGTGTTTTGTTTTTGTGTTTGGCTTCTTTCACTTTGCATATTTTTGAAGTTAATCCAAGTTGTAGCATGTATCAATATTTTCATCCCTTTGTGTAGTACTTCTTTGTATGGAAATATTCCATTAGATTTATCCATTTTATCAGTTGATCTACTTTTTAGCTATTATGAATAATGATACTCTGAATATTTATGGCCAAGTTTTTGAATGGATGAATGCTTTTTTAAATTTTAGGTCGATATCTAGGAGTAGAATTTCTAGATTGTGACTAATAAATGTATGTTTAAGAGCCTGGTAAAGAGTTTTCCATAGTGGTTATGACACCTATGTTCCCTAGTGATGGATGAGGATCTCTTTTACTCTACAACCTCACCAGTGTTTATTATTGTCATTTCACTATTCTGTCAAGCCAGCTGCTTTAGGATAGTGGGGCACATGGTAAGGCCAGAGTGAATTCTGTGAGCCATAGGTCCATTGCTGCATTTCATTTGCTGAGAAGGGAGTTCCTTGTTCAGAAGAAATGCTTTGTGGAAAACCATGACTGGGATAAGGCATTCTGTAAGTCCATAAATGGTATTTTTCATAGAAGTACTGTATGCAGGGAAGGCAAATCCATATCCAGATATTGATTCCGTAAAGAACAAACATTGCCACTTCCATGGTGGAGATGGTCCATTATAATGAACCTGCCATTAAGTAGCTGGATGATAACCCTGGGGAATGGTGCCATATCAGGGACTCAATGTTGGTCTCTGCTGCTAGCAGTGGCACTCAGCAGTGTCTATACCCATTGGCCTTGATGAGAGACTCTGGGTTTGGTTTCCAGCAGTCTCAGCTCTGCAACTATAGGAGATCAGGATTTCTTACAGGGCAGACCTAGAAACTTTCAGGTCGTTTATATGGTGCTTGAGCTAGGAATTTAAATACCTAAACACATTTCTATCTTTCTCAACTTTGTCCAGTATGATTAGAAGCAACTAGCCAATTTCTTGCTCATTTAGCTTGAAATATCCTAAGGTATTAACTACATAATAACCAGAACCTTGTCTGTTATTAGAGAAGTGTTTGATCAGGAGTATCCATTGGTGATTTTTTGTTATAGACTTTAGTGTTCTCTTTACTACCGAAAATAGAGTCATTAGGGTCTTTAAATATAATTAAAGAAACAATTCCAGAAAACCCAGAACCAATTGAGAAAATTCATCCTTAAGATTCTGTCCTTCTGGGAAGTTTATAGCAATACAGGCTTGCCTCAAGAAGCAAGAAAAATCTCAAACAACCTAACCTTACACCTAAAGGAGTTAGAAAAAGAACACCAAACAAAACTCAAACCCAGTCAGTAGTAGGAAGGAAATAATAAAGATTAGAGCAGAAATAAGCAAAATAGAAACTTAAAAAAAAAAAAAAGATCAATGAAACGAGGAGCTAGTTCTTTGAAAAATCAACAAAATTGATAAACCTTTAGCCAGACTCATTAAAAAGAGAACTCAGAAGTGAAAGAGAAATAAAAGCCAACACCATGAAATACAAAGGATTGTAAGAGAATATTATGAAAAATTGTGTGTCAAAAAATTGGATAACCTATAAGAAATGGATAAATTCCTAGAAACGTATAACCTCCTAAAACTGAATCAGGAAGAAATAGAAAATTTTAACAGACTGATTACAAGTCTGTTAATTGAATCAGTAATCAAGAAACTCTCAACAAATAAAAGTCTCGGACCAAATGGCCTCACAGGTGAATTTTACCAAACATTTAAAGAAGAGTTAATACCTATTCTTCTCAAATTATTCTAAAAACTAGAAAAGGAGGGAAAGCTCCAAATTCAATCTGTGAAGCCAGCATTACCCTGATACCAACACCAGATAAAGACATCACAAAAAAAGAAGTACATGCCAGTGTGTACCTGATGAACATGGATGCAGAAATCCTCATCAGAATGTTAGCAAACTAAGTCCAACAATACATTTAAGAAATGATTCATGATCAAGTGGAATTTTTTTCCTGGGACAGGAGGGTGGCCCAGGATTCACATATCAATCAGCATGATACGTCACATCAACAAGAGAAAGGATAAAAACCATATGATCATTTCAATAGATGCAGGAAAAGCATGTGACAAAGTACAGCATAGCATCTATTCATGAGAAAAACCTTCAACAAAGTGAGCTTAGAGGGAACATATTTCAACAGAATAAAGGCCATGTATGGAAAAGCGCACAGCTAATTCATACTTAGTTGTGAAAAACTGAGCACTTTTCCCCTAAGATCAGGAAAAAGACCAAGATGTCTACTCTTACAACTTTTATTCAGTAAAATACTGGAAATCCTAGCCACAGCACTCAGACAAGGAAAAGAAATAAAAGGGATCTAAAATTGGTAAGGAAGAAGTAAAACTTTTCCCGTTTGCCAGTGACATGGTATTATGTACAGAAAACCCTAGGGGCACATGGGTGGCTCAGTTGGTCAAGTGGCCGGCTTTGGCTCAGGTCATGATCTCATGGTTCATGGGTTTGAGCCCTGCGTTGGGGTCTGTGCTGACAGCTCAGAGCCTGGAGCCTGCTTCTGATCCTGTGTCTCCCTCTCTCTCTGCCCCTCCCCTGCTCATGCTCTGTCTCTTTCTTCAAAAATGAATAAACATTTTTAAAAATTAAAAAAAAAAGACTCCAAAAAGCTACTAGAATTGATAAATGAATTCAGTAAGGTTGCATGATACAAAATTAATACACAGAAATCCATTACTCCTTTATACACTAATAATGAAGTGGCAAAAAAGAAAAAAATAAGAAAGCAATCCTATTTACATTTGCACCAAAAATAATAAAATACCAGGAATAAACTTCACCAAGGAGGTAAAAGACCTATCTATACTCTGAAAACTATAAAACATTGATGAAAGAAATTGAAATGACACAAATGGAAAGATATTTCATGCTCATGAATTGGGAGAACAAATATTGTTAAAATGTCCATATGACCCAAAGTAGTCTACAGATTTAATACAATCCCTATCAGAATACCAACAACGTGGGGTTTTTTGTTTGTTTGTTTTTGTTTTTTTACAAAACTAGGAGAAATAATCCTAAAATTTGTGGGGAGCCACAGAAGACTCTGAAAAGCCAAAGCAGTCTTGAAAAAGAACAAAACTGAAGGTATCACAGTTCCTGAATTCAAGCTGTATTATGTGGCTGTAATAATCAAAACACTATGGTGGTGCTAGCATAAAAATAGATACATATATCAATGAATCAATGAACAGAATAGAGAGCCCAGAAATAAACATGATTTTCTGGTTAACTTGTCTTTGATAAAAGATGTAACAATATACCATGAGAAAAAGTCTCTTCAATAAATGAAGCTGGGAAAACTGAACAGCTACATGCAAAGAATGAAACTAACGCACTTTCTTATATCATACACAAAAATAAACTCAAAAAGAATTAAAGACCTAAATGTGAGGCCTGAAACCATAAAAATCCTAGAAGAGAACACGGACAGTAATTTCTCTGATATTGGCCATAGGAACTTTTTTCTAGATGTGTCTCCTGAGGCAAGGGAAACAAAAGCAAAAATAAACTCTTGGGACTACATCAAAATAAATGCTTCTGCACAGCAAAGAAAACAACAAAACAAAAAGATAAGCTCCTGGGGCACCTGGGTGGCTCAGTTGGTTTAAGCGTCCGACTTTGGCTCAGGTCATGATCTCGCAGTTCATGGGTTCAAGCCCCGCCTCGGGCTTTGTGCCAACAGCCAGCTCAGAGCCTGGAGCCTGTTTCAGATTCTGTGTCTCTCTCTCTCTCTGACCCTCCCCTGCTCATGCTGTCTCTCTCTCTCTCTCTCAGAAATAAACTGAAATGTTAAAAAATATTTAAAAAGACAAGCTACTAATGGGAAAAGGTATTTGCAAATGACATAACCAGTAAAGAGTTGGTATCCAAAATATATTTTAAAACTTTTACAGCTCAACACCCCCAAAATATCCAATTTAAAAAAAGGCAGAAGACACGAACAGACATTTCTCCAAAGAAGACCATAGACACATGAAAAGATGTTCAAATCACTCATCACCAGGGAAATGCAAGTCAAAACCACAATAACACAAAAGTACAAACCACAGTGAGATAATCACTTACACTGGTTAGAATGGCTAAAATAAAAAACACAAGAAACAAGTATTGGCAAGAATGTGGAGAAAAAAAACGCACGTGCACTGTTGGCGAGAATGCAAACCAGTGTTGCTTCTATGGAAAACAATATTGGAAGTTCCTCAAAAAATTAAAAATCACTACTGTGTGATATAGTAATTCCACTACTGGGTATTTACCCAAAGAATACAAAAATTCTAACTCTAAAGAATATATGAACCCCCATGTTTATCGCAGCAATAATAATTACAGTAGCCAGATTATGGAAGCAACTCAAGAGTCCATTGATGAATGGAAGAAGTAGGGTGTGTGTGTGTGTGTGTGTGTGTGTGTGTGTGTGTGTGTGTGTGGTGGAATATTACTCAGCTATTAAAAAAATGAAATTTTGCCATTTGTACCAACACTGGTAAACCTAGAAGGTATAAAGCTAAGTGAAGTGAGAGAAGCACAGCTATCCTGTGATTTCACTCACATGTGGAATTTAAGAAACAAACCAAATGAACAATGAAAAAAGACCAAAAAAAAAAAAAAGGATTCTTAAATAGGAACGACTGGTGGTCGGGAACCTGGGTGGCTTAGTCAGTTAAGCGTCTAACTTTGGCTTAGGTCATGATCTCCTGGTTCATGAGTTCAAGCCCCACATTCGAGTTTGGGCTCTATACTGACAGCTCAGAGCCTGGAACCTGCTTCAGACTCTGTGTCTCCCTCTCTCTTTGCCCCTCCCCCATTTGCACACTGTATCTCTAAAAAATAAATAAAAATGAAGCTTACTTTTAAAAATACATTAAAAAGAAAAATCTTTTTTTCTGGTTAACAGGGGAGGTGGGTGCGTGGGTAAAATAGGTTAAGGGATTAAGAGTACACTTACTGTGGTAAGCACTGAGTAATGTATAGAATTGTTGAATCACTATATTGTATACCTGAAATTAATTATACTGGATGTGTTGTACTGAATTAAAATTTTTTTAATGTATATGAAATTTAAAAAAAAAAAAAAACCTCTTCCTGTAGAACCCCTTTCCATAGCAGAGTCTGGATTATTATGGCTCCATGAGTGAAGCAGAACTAGTTAGTATATAATGGAGAGAGATTTATTTTAAGGAATTAGCTTATGTGTGATTGTGGCTATCAAGTTGAAAATCCACAGGGCAAACCAGCAGATAAGAGGTGGTGTTGCAATCTTGAAGCCAAACTCCATGAAATCAGTCTTTGCTCTGAGGCCTTCAACTGATTGGATGAGGCTCACCCACATTATGGAGGGTAGTTTACTCAGAATCTATTGATTTATGTTAATCATATCTCAAAAGGACCTTCATTCACAGCAGCTTTTAGGCTGGTGTTTGATCAAACAACCAGGCACCATAGTAGGGGTGGGGAGAAGAGGATTTCCCACACAGCAACCAAGCAATTCTCAGACACCAGCAGGATATCCCAAGGATTCATCTCAATTCTGTTACTATCTGTAAGGAAACAGCATCAGATTCCACAGGTTTAGGGCTCAGTCCTATAAGACTACTCCCCCATACCTCCATTCACATGCCAGTAGTAGGTCCAGGTTGTTACCTATTCTGAACTATAAATCACAAGTTCTCATGACCCCGTCTGTGTATTCAGTTAATTGGTTAGAGCAGCTCACAGAACTCAGAAATATTTTACTTACTAGATCACTGGTTTATTATAACTCAGAAACAGCTAGATGAAAGTGATACTTACGGCAAGGTGTGAGGGAACAGGTGAGAAACTTCTGTAACTGAACCAACATGAGTTCACTCCTTGGTGAGTCACAAACTGAAACTATCCCACATAAATTGTTGCACAAAGGAAACTTTATTGGCAACAAATAAGGTGCTCACAGGGAATAACTTCCAAAGCAGTGACTCTCCAAAATGGGTTCATTTTATTTAGGGTTAGGATGAATATTTAGATTCAGAAGCCATGTCATATGTAGAGACAGGTGTAAGGTCACATATATGCTTTAAGGAAGCATGCCTGTACACATATATGTTATGTAAATGAGGCTTGTGCTCCTCCTTGGGTAGAGGTTTTAGTTTCATAATGAGGTAACACTAGTTGTTGGTTATTCTTGAGGTTACTCCATGGTCCAAGTGCACAGGCACAAATCTGTTACAAATGGGTGGTCTGGGCTGGCCTCAGGTCTTGTCAGGGCACTTACTATTGCTTGAGGGATAGTTTCGGTTTCCATTTGAGTTAGGAGATAAGCTAAAAAGAAGAGCTTAAGGAAAAAATCCAAGGCAGAAGTCAATGAGTACGAGCCATTGGGCAGGTCTTGGAGTCTAGTTGGTGACGCTTCCCTTTCCTCCCCGCTCAGCATGCCATTCTCCCCAGGTCTCCACGTGTTTACCACCCCAGAGGCTCTTTGAACCCTACCTTGAGCTTTTATAGAGCCTTCACAATAGCCTTGGTTGATTAAATCATTGGTCATTGATGTTCCATTTGATCTCCAGAGGTGGGGAGGGGAACTAAAAGTTCAACATTCTGGCAGCCAGCCCTGTTCCTTAGGTGGGATCCAAAAATCACGTTATTAACATAACCAGAAACACTTTTAACACTTAGAAATTTTGAAGGGTTTGGGCAACTCTGAGTTAAGACCTTGTGGATGAAGACCTAATAAATATTTTTCTTATAGATCACATTACACTAGCCTAGTTGATAAATAAAATTAACACATAAATTACATTAAATTACAATTCATGTCTTCAATGTATAGCAGATTTTATGTTCTTATTTAACTGTTGCTTTTGCTTTCTCTGTTTAATTTCTTTTTTCCCTTTTCTTAACCCTTTCTACTTTTGTTCTATTTTCTCTGCTTAATTTAACACCTTAAAGGATTTAATTATTGCTATAATATTTTTAATTTTCCAAGAGCTCTTCTTTAGTGTATTACTATTTAATGATGTACTCGCCTCCCATTAATATACAGATACATTTCTGTGTGTATGTATGTTTTTCTCTGTTCCCTGAATTGCCATTTCTTTCAAGTTGTTTTTCCCATTTGTTTAGTTAGCCTTCTGAGATTTTTGTCATGTTTTTGGTGTTTCCTAACTTTTGATTTTTAGAGTAAAGTACTAAAATGCTGATTGGGAAGTCGGTGTGCACAGATTAGACTTCTTGTCCCCTGTAAAGAGATGATGTAGGCATAGTCTTTCTATGGGCAATTTCATTTTCATCAGAGAGAAATTCTCTATCTCTGGTTATAGGGGTGGGTGGGGGATCAGTGAGGATGGTCCTCAACATTTATTATTTCTGCTTCCATTTAATTATCCCTATTCTTGAATAATACTTCAACTATGCCTTTACCTGGAACTGTTGATGCAAGAGCCTGTCTAGTTCAGCCTTTTCTAAATAGTAAACCTGCTCGAACGGAGGGCTGGTTGCTGGCAGCATAGGATAAAAGTGACTGCGTGTTGAAACTAACTTTTAAAACTTTCCAACTGCTCTTTTCTCTTTTCAGGCCTACTGAGCATACCCTCTTTCAGAGGCACCTTGTGACTATTTCTTTCTGAAGTGGCTGTGTGTGTGTGTGTGTGTTTGTGTGTGTGTGTGTGTGTGTTGTGGCTTGTTTCCCAGCCTTGTGTGTGTGTGTGTGTGTGTGTGTGTGTGTGTGTGTGTGTGTTTGTTCACTTGTGGCTTGTTTCCCAGCCTTCTAGTATAAGTTTAAACTGTTTGATGTAAAAAGTCTTTATCATTATCCTGGTTTGGGTCTTCTAAAATTTTGTTGAAATGAAATCACAGGACTGTTGTCTCCTTTTGTGTTCCTCTAACTTTGTGATTCTTAGTCATTTTCAGTTCTTCTGTCATTCTAGTGACATTTCAGAAGGAAGCAGACAAAAAAAAGTATATTCAATCTGCTGTTTAACTAGGAGTCCCCTGCACACTACTTAAAACCATAGTAAATTCTAATATTCCTTTTATTCTGTCTGATCTGTATGAATTACATTCATCCCACTAAATCTATTGCTGTTTTGTTTCTTGAATTCTCGAATGTGAAGAGTGAAAGAGAGTGAACTCTATGTTGGAGATGATCTTAGGGATCATCTCTAACCCTTCATTTTATAGATGAGAAAATGGGAGACTCTCAGTTATGTCTTAAGCAAAAGATACAACACATTGCCCCAAATTAGTATCTTAAAAAGTAGTTTATTATTCCTTGTTCTTCAATTGGCTGGATGCTTCTGCTGTTCTCCTGGGCTAGTCGGGCAGCTGAAAGGGCCTGATGAGGCAAGATGGCCACATCTGGCATGTGTAGCAGTTGGTGCTGGCCAGGGGCCAGCAGCATGGTTTTCCTCCTCATGGTCTCCTGTCCTCGACTGGGCTAGCCCAGGTTCTTAAAAATAAGGCAGTCTCTGGGCAGCTTTCCAAAAGGGCAAACTTCACTTGCAGAAGTGTCTGTCAGGCCTCTGCTTGTGTCACATTTGCATCTTCTATGTCATCACCAGAACTCTCTATATTCAATTGTTTTGGACCTTTCTGTATCACTAAAATTCTTGTGCTGTGCCATAAGACCGAATGGTTAGAAAGTTGCTTGGTGGACATGGTATTAGAAAGATTCTATGAAAAGGAGAGTTAGATGATGCCAGCGTTTCTTAGCCTCAACTTACTTGATAGCTCATGCATGCTTTCTATAGGTGTAGCCAGAACGATGATGTTTGACCACTGCATTTGTTTTCTTTTGTTGTGTAACAAATTATGACAAGCTGAGAGCAACACCCATTTATCATCTCTTAGTTTCTCTGCATCAGGAGTCTGAACACAGCTATGTCCTCTACTGAGGGTCTCATAAGTCTTGAAATTAAAGAGGAAGTGACCAATAGTTGGTTATAAAAGTCTTGGTTAAATACTAATTGAACTCTGGAAATGGATGAGATGTGCAGGTGTTTTCAGTGAGAAGAGAAGCAGTCCAGTAAACACCATCGTTTCAGGTAGGGCATGGAGAGCCCAGATGAGACTGAAAAGGATAAAAAAGTCCAAGAAGAAAAAATGGTAGAAGTGAAGGAAAGGCAGAGTTTTAATTTTTAGAAGGAGGTAGGTGGTCCAGTCAATTAAGGGTCTGACACTGATTTCGATCTCACGATCTTGAGAGCGAGCCCTTCTTCAGCTCTGCACTAAGCATGGAGCCTGTTTGGAATTCTGTCTCCCTCTCTCTCTGCCCCTCCCCAACTTGTGAGATCTCTCTCTCTCTCTCTCTCTCTCTCTCTCAAATTAAAAAGTATTAAGAACTCATTTAAAACAAGGTAGCTAGAAAAGTAGTGGCAAATGCTACTGAAAGATTACCCATGATTAAAAACAAAGTATCCATTAGCTTTAGTTCAAGGAGTCTATGGAACAACTATATTCCATTACAGTTAGTTTTTCTTTGTAAGCCTTCTTTTAAAACCCTATTTTATTTTATACAGTTAAAGCTAATAACACTGAGGCATAAATAAGTTTTACCACATTCCCAGAGGAGTCCATGGCACACAGAGGGAAGTGCCCTTCTTAGCATTGGTGGCCTTGGTAGAAGCAGTTTTAAAGGAACAATAGCATCACAACCAAAGTGATATTATACAGAGATGTATATTATTTATTATACAAAGATGATGATGCATAATGCGAAGATCTCAGAGAAAGTGCATGTAGAGGACAGAAGTGAGTTCAGGGTTTCTGCAGTGTAAGAGCATCATGGTTGAAGAACATAGTCTTCAAAATCAGACAACCTGAATTTGAAATCTGCTTTGCCCTGAATTTGCCATGTGACTTTGGGAAGTTTTCTTAACTTTTCCATGCCTCAGTTTCCCTGTCTGTAAAATTAAGAAAGTATGTAAAAAGTACTTAATGGAATATTTTGAGAATTCACTGCAAGATGATATACGTGAACTACTTAGAACAGTGGTAGTCACATGATAATATTCCTTATTATTGGTCTTTAATTAGATTAGCCCAAGTGCTAGATCCATTTTTAGGTGACTTTGTCTCTGTGCTGCATTTTCTTTGTGTATTGATTCGTAGTTTAATTATTAAAAAGCAACCCTTTCATAGTGCGTGGACAATGCCTCCCTGTTAAAGCACCACCGTCGGCTCTCGTTCACTATATTGAGTACATATTAAAACCCTGAGGAAGATGACTACTTATGATGGATACAGGCGAGAGTAGGTTACAGAGAGAATGAATGTAGAATAAGAGCAGATGATAGGATTGAGCCATGACATTAAAATATAAAGGACAGTTGGAGGAGGAGGAGAAGCTACCAAAAAAGAATGAGGACAGGAAAGTAGGAAAAAGGAGCAAAAGAGTGTGATACCGTGAAAGCCAATTGTCAAGAGATAAGACAGGAACTAAAAAATGTCAGTTAGGTTTACCTCCATGGAAGACATTGGAAACCTCAACAGTAGCAGTTTCAGTAGAATAGCAGGGGCAAACACCAAATAATCCAAGATGCCTCTTTCTTCCTTACCTCTGCATCTTACCCTGCTCAAGGTCTACTCATTTTGTGCCTGCCTTCCCCCCTCCTCCAGCTCACCTCAGCCTATCAACCTTTTATCCATTAGCATTTTTATTTAAGGTTCTTATTAAAATTAGATACACAATTGCATCCCAAGTTGCAACTCTCAAACCACCTCTGTTATGAATCCATTGTGTGCCAGATTGAGCTCCATTCAGGTCATGTAGCTCTTAACTCTAACCTTCAGAGATTCTCTGTTACCTGTCTAACTTCAGATTTATTCAGCCTGGATCCCAAACCTCTACAATGTATATGCATTATATTTGCCCAGCTTTATTGCTCACAGTGTTCCTTAGGTGGACCAAATTGCTCCCTGTAATATTTCTGAGCCCCTATAACACTGAGCTTTTCTGTTTCTGCAGTACTGTTGTGCAGTTTCCTTTTCCTAAATTTACCCTCAGTGTCAGTGTCACACCCATACTATAGTATAACCTTTTTTACATGCTACAGATATTCTGCTACACTACATTTTACCATCAAAATATGAAAGAGTATTTAGGAGACAATGGATTGTAAGACTGAACAAAACAAAATTGTACTATGCTTAATTTTTTTAATAGCTTTACCATACGAAACTACTTCTGTAACAGAGAAACCAGTGAATAAGCCAAATGTTGGGATAGCTAAAACAACGTATTTTATAAAAGTTGAAAATGACCATTTTATGTGGACCTTGCTAAATCTAGATCATAGCACTGTAATCAACCATGATAATGGCAATTGCCAATTGTAGGGTTCAACTTCATACTTTGTGTGTGGATTTCTAGTTGTCTCAACACCCTTCGTTGATGAGACTGCTCTTTCCCCATTAATAGTCTCAGCAAACTTGTTGAAAATCAGTTGACCTAGGTGCATGCGTTTATATTGAGACTCTCAAGTTAGTTCCATTGGTCATTCGTTCTGTCTGTCTTCTTGCCAGTGCCACACAGTGGCGCCTATGAATTACTACAGCTTTGTAATGAGTTGTAAGACTGGGAAGAACAAAGTAAGCCTTGTAACTGTGTTCTTTTTCAAGATTGTTTTGGATAATCAGGGTCCCTTACATTTTCATATGAATTTTAGGATCAGGTTTTCAATTTCTGAAAAAAAAAAAAAAAGGCTGGGATTTTGAAAGTGATTACATTTAATCTGTAGATCAGTTTGGGGACAATTAACATCTTAGCTGTATTTATATTTAAGTAATGTGTTGTATTTAATTGAATTGTAAATGGAATTGTTTTCTTATTTCCCTTTTTGGATTACTGATGGCTGGTATATTTAAAACAACTAATTTTTGTGTGTTGATGTTGTATTTCACAACTTGCCTAAATTTGTTATCTTTAGTATTTGTTTTGCAGAATCTTCAGACTTTTCTTGAGAAATAGGTCATTTCATTCACAAATAGAGATACTTTTACTTCTTTCTTTGCAGTTTGGTGCCTTTCCCCCCACCATGCCTAATTGCTCTGGCTAGAACTGTCAGTACAGCTTTGAAAATAAATGGGGAAGGAGGGCATCCTTACCTTGTATTGCTCTTAGGGAGAGCTTTCAGTCTTTTGCCATTGAGTATGATAGCTCTTTGGTTTTGATAAATGCCCTCTATCAGGTTGAAGTTTCAGTCTCTTTCTAGTTTTCTGTGTGTTCTTATCATTAAAGTGCTGAATTTTGTCAAATTCTTTTTCTACATTTTAAAATGATCGTGTGAGGGTTTTTTCCTTCTTTCGCTTCAATGTGATATACTACACTAATTCATTTTTGTATATTGAAACCACCCTCATAATCCTGGGATACATACCATTTGATCTAGTGTTAACATTGCTTCATAGTCTTAATGTGCTGCTGACTTTAGTTGGTTTGCAAGGGATATTGGCCTATAATTTTCTTGTGGTCTCTTTGTCTTTGGTATCAGAGTAATGATGGCCTTACAGAATGAATTAAGAAGTGTTCCCTCCTCGTTTATTTTTTTGGAATTGTTTGAGAAGGATTAGTGTTAATACTTCAAATGATGGGTTAATTCTTTCTCCAGTGAAACCATCTGCTCCTGGGCTTTCCCCCCTCATTGGGAAATTTTTGATTACTACTCTTTGTCTTCACTTGTGTGTTCAGATTTTCTGATTCTTCTTGAGTTAGTTTTAGTATGTGTGTATCTAGATGTTTATTGCATGTAGTTTAATTTGTATATAGTTGTTAATTGTGTTTTCATAACCATTTTTTTTCTGTAAGATCAGTAATAATGTCCTCACTTTAATTTCCAATTTTAGTAATATGAGTCTTTTTTTTTTCTCAGTTTAACTAAAGGTTTGTCCATTTCTTTGATCTTTTCAAAGAGCCAACTTTTAGTTCCATTGGTTTTTCTCCCTTGGCTTCTACTTTCCTATTTTTCTCTGCTCTAATCTTATTTCCTTCCTTCTGCTAGCTCTGGCTTCTTTTTTTCCCTTTTCCTTTAAGGTGTAGTTAGATTATTGATTAGACGTGGGCTTTTTTTTTCTATTTTAATGTAGACATTTAGATCTATAAATTTCCCTCTATGCACTGCTTTTCCTACAGCCCATAAGTTATGCTATGTTGCATTTTCATTTTCACTTATTTTTAAGTATTTTCTTTTTTTTAATGTTTATTTATTTTTGAGAGAGAGAGACAGGCAGAATGCAAGCTCAGAAGGGGCAGAGAGAAGGGGACAGAATCAGAAGCAGGCTCCTGCGGGGCTTGAACTCACAAACTGCGAGATCATAACCTGAGCTGAAGTCGGACACTTAACCGACTGATCCACCCAGATGCCTCTTGTAGTATTTTCTAATTGCCTTTGTGATTTCTTCTTTAACCAGTTTGTTGTTTGAAGAGTGTGCTGTTTCCACATATGTCTGAATTTTCTAGTTTTCTTTCTGATACTGATTTCTAGTTTCATTCCATTGTGATCAGAGAACATTCTTTATATGATCTCAGTCTTAAAATTTCTTAAGACTTGTTTTGTGGCCTAACATATGGTCTACCCTGGAGAATCTTCTGTGTGTGCTTGAGAAGACTATGTATTCTGGTTTTGTGTTAAGTATTATTTATATATCTGTTAGGTCTAATTTTTTTTATAGTGTTGCTCAAGTCCTCTGTTTCCTAATTGAACTTCTGCCTATTTTATTTTAGTACTGGCTAGTTCTCCCTTTAATTCTGTCATTTTTTACTTCATATATTGGGTATGTATAGGTGTATAATTGTCATATCTTCCTGATTGACCCTTTATTAATACACAGTGTCTTTCTTTGTCTTGTAACATTTTTTGACTTGAAGTCTAGTTTGTCTCCTATTAGTAGAGCCACTTGCTGTGGGTTGAATTGTTTCCCTCCAAAAAGATGTTGAGTACCTGTGAATGTAGTGTATTTGGAAATAAGATCTTTGCAGATAAATAGGTCTTTGGTGGTAATTTGTTATGGAAGCCCTAGAAAACAAATACAGAGTTTGATACTGGAAGTATGGGGTGTTGCTGTAACAAAATACCTTAAACTGTAGATGTGGTTTTGGTTAATGGGTAGTAGCTGGGGGGATTCTGAGGCAATTAATCAGAAAACCAGCCTGGATTGCTTTAAAGATGGTTGGGAGAAATCTAGATGTTAAAGGCAAGAAGGCAAAGGAGGCCTTAGAAAAAAAAATGATGAACATGTTAGTGGACAGTGAGAGAGGTGATCCTTGTTATAAAGTGGCAGATAACTTAGCTGAATTATGTTCTGTTGGGTAGAATGTAGAACTTCTAAGTGAGGAACTTGTATATTTAGCTGAGAAGATTTCCAAGCAAAGTGTGGAAAGTACAGTCTGGTTTCTTCTTACTGCTCCATGCTAAAAAATGAGAGGAAAGAGATAAATTAAGGAATGAACTATTAAGCAAAAAGAAACCAGTACTTGGAATCTTTCTGTTGTGTGTCCATAACACAGGTTTTTAATTTTTGTTTTATACACTTGGCTTATAAGTCATGTAGACGAAAAATGAATTCTAAACCAAAAAACACAATAATACTGTTTTATGTTTATTTATGTAACTATACTGTTTTTATTTTTTCATATGGTTGTGAGTTATTTCCTAGTGTCCTTTCATTTAAGCCCGGAGGGGACCCTATGTAGCATTTCTTGTAGAGCAGGTCTGCTAGTGACAAACTTCGCTTTTGTTTATATGAGAACATCTCCAGTTTGAAAGGATAGTTTGCCAGATATAGAATTCTTGCTTGACATTATCACTTTAAATGTGGTATCCCTCTGCCTTCTGGTCTCCATGGTTTCTTATGAGAAATAGGCTATTAGCGTTATTGAGCATTTCTTATACCTGATGAGTCACTTCTCTTAAACTGTTTTCAGGAATCTCTCTTTGTCTTTTGGCTTTTGACAGTTTGATTGTAATGTGCCTTGGTGTGGATCTCTTGAGTTGTTGACATTAAAAGTAAAACAGCCAGGGGATGCCTGGGTGACCCAGTTAGTTAAGCATCCAACTCTTGGTTTTTGGCTCAGGTCATGATTTCACAGTTCATGAGTTCAAGCCCTGCATCGGGCTCCACACTGACAATATAGAGCCTGCTTGGGATTCTCTCTCCCTGTCTCTCAAAATAAACTTTAAAAAAACCAAAAAACTAAAACAGCCAACTATTTTACCAGTAAAATGAGTTTATTCAGGAATAGCAGAGGATTGACAATTCTGGACAAGCAAGTAAAAATAAAAGTGATTGGCAAGTCCTTCAAACAAAGGAGAGGAGCTTTGGGACAGGTGTGGAGGTAGGGGTGGGGGTGCCATTATAAACACAGTGTCCAATGGAGTAAACTGGGAGTTTGAAATATAATAGCTTTTTGTTGGTTGAGTTGTGACTGTCTCATAGGCTGAGCTGTTGTCAGGCAAGGAAAAATCTTCCTCCTGCTCAGGTAGTAGACTAAGCTTCTTTCTGTTGGGAATGCATGGTATGTCCCTTTTGTCTCTTTCCCTTGGCTCTTTAAAGGGTTGCAATGAGTGGTATGGCCTGGGCCAGCAAGCTCCACTGTAAATATGTTTCCTTTATTCAGTTTCACAGAATTTGTCCTACTTGGAGTTCATGGAATGTCTGTTGTGTAGATTCACATCTTACTGATTTTGAGAAACTGTTGGCTTTTATTTCTTCAAATATTCTTTCTGCTCCATTCTCTGCTCTCTTTTTAGGACTCTCGTGTGCATGCTTAAGTCAGTATGCTTAATACTTTTCTTTCTGGTCTTTGAATTGGATACTCTTATTTGACCTCTCTTAAAGTCAAATAAGTCGAAGATTTATCTCTTTCCCCAGATCTGTTGAGTGAAATCCTCTAGTGAGTTTTTCATTTCAGTTGTTACACTTTTCGGCTAAAGAATTTGATTTTTTTTTTTTTATAATTCTTCTTTATCCACATGCTTTATTTGTTGAGACATTATTCTCCTGATTGTTGTTAGTTATTTGTCAATGGTTTAAACCCTTTAGCCTTTTGAGCATACGTTTTAAAACCATGTTCTTTATCTTGTTTCATCTGTAAAGGCTCTGTTTCCTTTAGCTTATGTTCAGTAAGTAATTTGATCAAGATTTCCTTAAATGTCTTGTTTGACTCGTCTTTCTTAGTGTTCATGTGGTAGCTGTAAAAGTTTGAGTATTTTCCAAAGTTTTTACAAAGTTGATTCTGGCAGGTGTGTGTGTGCATGTGTGTGTTTCTGATGAGGTACATTTTTACTGAAAGCACTCTGATAGTGCTTTTTTTTTAAGACTAGAGTTTGGGGGAATGGGGTGGTATTCCACAAAGTAGGCTATTAGGCTTTATATATAAGAACAGGCAATTCTCTAGTGGATAAGATGAACAGCATGAGAAGATGTGGCCATACAATCCTTCACACTGAAGAAAAAGCTCTACAGGAAGTGGAATGGGCTTAAAGTCCAAATTAGTGTCTTTGGGTTGAGTAAAAAGGAAGAATCTCCATATATATATGTAGACATATATGTAGATAGATAGATAGATAGATATGTATATATATATATATATATATATATTTTTTTTTTTTTTTTTTTTGAGAAAGCAAGCAGGGAAGGGTCAGAGAGAGAGAGAGGGAGCGAGAGAATCCCAAGCAGGCTCTGCACTCAGCACAGAGCTCAACACAGGACTTGAACTCAACAGCTGTGAGATCATGACCTGAGCCAAGATCAAGAGTTGGACATTTAACCATCTATCTGGGTCTGCTTATCTAGCTTTGTGATTTTAAACAAGTTGTCTTTGACCTTCCAGTTACTTTATGGATAAAACTTATTGGATTGTAGATAGTTGAAGATATTTTAAAATCTAATCCATTTTATTATTATTATTACTACTACTACATTATTTTGATACTTAAAATAGTTTGGATATGGGAAGAGTGAGAAAGGCAATAATGAGTGGGAAGGAAAATTGAAAGGAAATACATATCCGATTTAAAAATTATATCAGGTTTTTAGGCGTTCCCACTGCTTTTCTCTACAATTTAAACTAATTTTACTCCATTTCCTCAGTATATTCTCATAAAATTTTCTTTTTTTTTAAAGTTTTATTTATTTCTAGGAGAGAGAGAAACAGCGTGAGCAGGGGAGGGTCAGAGAGAGAGAGAGTTACAGACTCTGAAACAGGCTCCTGGCTCTGAGCTGGCAGTCAACACAGAGCCCGACACGAGGCTCGAACCCACGAACCACGAGATCATGACCCAAGCGAAAGTCGGATGCTTAACCAACTAAGCCACCCAGGCGCCCCTCTCATAAAATTTTCAAAGAATATAACTAAAGCTGAAATAGCCTCCAGTCACCAACTCGTTACACAGTGGAGGAAATTATATTTTTCAAATCTTAAAAAACACATTATATATAGTTTTGTGTGCTTAATTTCTGTTTAACAATATTTTTGCCAACGATTCCATGTTATTCTTTACAGATAACCTCTGTATAATATCCCATCTTAGTAATAAACCATAGTTTATTTGAACATTTTCTTGTTCAGTACAGGTCAGCATCTTGAAGGGATGGGTTGTTTCCATTCTTTAGCTGTTACAGATATGCTACAGTGAATGTCCATGAGCCAGTTTATTTTCCTAGGTAGATACTTAGAGGTGGAATCACTGGACATATTTTTGTACCTTCTCTGGAAGTGACCTGTATTTATCAATTTCTTATATATCCTTCCAGAAGTATTATTATCATATATAAGATATATATCTTACATATATATTTATTTCTATATATAAAACAAGTGTATACGTATATAATATTACATGGATGTGGGGGGGTTTTTGCATAATAAAGGGTCAGGGAGGTATTTTCATGCAGTTGCTTTCCAACTGGGTATATCATAATTCATCTAAGCAAGCTCCTCCTGCTGTTAAGTTTTCCACTCTTACTACTAAAAACAGTGCTGTAATGACTGTCTCTATAGACAAGTCATTTCATAAATGTGATTGTAATTCTGTAAGATAAATTCCTAGCAGTTGAAGTTAACATGAAAGGATCTGCATTTATAATTATGATAGATCCTGCCAGAGTGTCCCTCATAGCGCTCTGCCAGTGTCCGCGCTGCCATCTGTGTCAGTGTCTCCGCAGCCCTGCCAGGACGCTGTTCTCACACATTTGGATCATCGCCAGTATGACAGGAACAGGGATATCACACTAGTTGTTTTCATTTGAGTTCCTCCTGTTCTGAGAAGATTGACCTGTTTGTTTGTGTGAAAGCCGTGTTTTTACTGGCTTTTCTCTGTTGGGCTATTAGACTTCACTTCTAGTGGAATTTGCCTTGCAGAAAATTGTTTTTATGTTTATGTAGTCATAGATATAAATGTTAAGACCTAAAATTTTGTGTTATTCTTAGAAAGCCCTTTTCTATTATAAAGAATAGTCAAAATAGTCAAAATGTGCTCACTTTTCATATGCCAACATAGTAATAAGCTACATTAGGGATGAAAGCCAGTTTGTAATACTAAGCTTTTTACTTTTTTATTGCTCAGGAGGGAATGGCCATTGTGTGTGTGTACCTACCTGTGCGCAGCATCTCAGGAAAACTGAAACAGAGCAACACTGGAGCTGGACTTTGTCATGATAGGCCGTATAGATGATTTTTTAATGTTAATTTTTGTGTGAGAGAGCAAGTGCGCATGAAGGGCAGGGGCCGAGAGAGAGGGAGACAGAGAATCCCAAGCAGGCTCCACACTATCAGTGCAGATCTCGATGGAGGACTCAAACTCATGAACTGTGAGATCATGACCTGAGCCGAAATCACGAGTCGGACACTTAACAAACTGAGCCAACCAGGTGCCCCATTGGCCCTATAGATTAATTCAAATTCATGGTTTGGGTCTAAGAATACTGAAAAGAGTCAAGGGATGGCATTTTCCTATGGAATTTCTCTTTAGCAACTTCTTCCAGCATTGTTTGGTTGTTAACACATACAGACTTGTGATTCTTTCTTTCCTGTTCTTCTGTAAGAAGTTCTGGCCATCTTTCTGGGACCACACACCTAATTTAGTTTCTTTAGCCTTGGATATAAAGGCTAGAATTGTGGGAGTTGAATTACTTTGGTATATTTTGCATACTTCTCTTAGCGTTCCATTTTTTTTGTAGGTAGGATATAACACTACTTTACGACATGAAATTTTTTTTTTTTTAGAGTGATGACAATAAGGATTAAGTTTCCTCTCATCGTGTTTCTCTTATTTTAGAAAAAAATCTGAGGGGCTTTTCTCCTGAAAAAAAATTTAATTTACCTTCTTTTTTTTATTAACTGTATTTGGAATAGTAGATATCCTAAGATGGTTATTATTTAACACTAAGTAATGGTGTATGTTTTCATCTAGATCCTAAGGAAGAGAAGGAGGAAGAAGGCGATTCTGCTCTCCCTCAGGAAGTTTCCATTACTGCAACTAGGCCTAGCCGGGGCTGGCGCAGTAGTAGCAGGACGTCAGTTTCTCGGCATCATGACACAGAGAACACCCGAAGCTCTAGGTCGAAGACTGGTTCATTGCAGCTCATCTGCAAGTCAGAACCAAATACAGATCAACTTGACTATGGTACTGTACAAGTAATGCACGTGCTGATTTAATAACCAGTGCCCTATTGATTTTAAATGTAATGTTGAACAACTTAACTTTCAAGGGTAGGTCTGGTAATACAGGGTTCCTTTTAGACAATTTGTACTCTCCTTTTGTATAGTTACTCCAAGAGTAATTTGGCTTGAGACTCTTGGCTGCAGAGACAAAATACCGATATCCATAAAGTTTTGTTTTGCTTTCTTTCTCCAGATGGTGCAGAAGAACATCAGTCTCCAGGTGGCATTAGGTAAAATATTTCATATTTCATATTTAAACCCTTGGGGACGTAGAGCACACACAGAAGGTGTTTCCTACTAGAAAGAATGTGGGACTGCTAAAAAAAAAATTAACTTCAGTTTTGGTATTTACTGTAAGTGTCACTGGTTCTTAATTAGAGCTTTAACCATGTAATCTTACCTGGTTTGGAAAGCATGTCTTGAGTACTTTCTGTATTCTGGCTTATTCTGTGCTAGCCACTAATGGGAAATGTAGATGTTTTTTACTAGGATTTTTGAAATGTATATTCCATGGTAAGTCATGTGAATTTTTTTGGTTGATCTTTTTTGATAGAGCATATCATCAGATGACTAGACACAGTATGATAAAGTCAGATGTTTTTTAACTCTTAGTGCCGTTGAGCAGTTATCACTTTACCTTAATTTAATGAGGTAATGTGTTTTTAGTTCTAATTATTATTGTTAGGATAAAGCAGCTAGATTGCATCCAATTAGACCGTAAGGATGAACATTCTAGATAACTTACTGTGACTTTCTGGTATCTCTAAATAAATTAGCAAATAAAATCCAGTCAGATATAATCCTTATAACTAGAATTTCTCATTTTTATTTGCTTCTTTTTAGTAGTGATGAGGAAGAGGAGGAAGAAGAAGAGATGCTAATCAGTGAAGAGGAAATACCATTCAAAGATGACCCAAGAGACGAGACCTACAAACCCCACTTAGAAAGGCACGTCTCAGATTTTACTCCAGACATGTCGTTGGAAAATAAGTTAGGAAAGCACTATTGCATGCTTTTATTACACCTTGTTACTAAACTAATGGCTAGAGACTTAATTTAAAATGAGTAATTATGTACTTCTTTTGCAAATTTAACATGATCTTTTAATCCTTCATATAGTCCTCTCTTCTATTTATATAGAACTTTATTTTGATCATATCCAAATAATTGGATGTCTGCATGGTTATCTTAACAAGATATCAATTGCCTTCTCTTTATAACTATAGTGAATTTTGATTCTAGGGTATTGTTAGTCTAAGCAGCTCTAAGTATGTATCATTATCATGCATGTGAGAAACAGTTGACTGCAAATTACATTTCATGAGCTGAGAATCATAATTTTACAATAAATCAATGATATTCACAGTTTTTACCCCATTGTCACAGTTCCTTTTGAAAAGATCCTTTGCTGGATACCAATGTTGAAATATATTTGTGTTTTCAGGGAAACCCCAAAACCACGGAGAAAATCAGGGAAGGTGAAAGAAGAGAAAGAGAAGAAAGAAATTAAAGTGGAAGTAGAGGTAGAGGTGAAAGAAGAAGAGAATGAAATTAGGGAGGATGAGGAACCTCCTAGGAAGTGAGTAGGCAATTACTACTAAAAATGAAAACCTAACAGATTTTGAAGCCACTGGTGGAAAAAAGGGTGGGAGTGGGAGGAGGGATATTGACAGGTACATATTGCTGCCTCACATAGCTGACAGTTTCATTCGAGAGACCCAAAAGCTTGAAAAGTTTAAATCTAATCCAAAGCAATGCTTAAAGATATCTAAATGAGTGAGTAAGATGGTAGCTATTGGGATGTAAGATATGAGAATAGCAAGAAAAAGTATAGCAAATGTGGAGTCTCAAAAGAAGGGCAATTAATGCAAGTGATTTAAGAATCTTGACTTCTTGTCCAGCCATCATTGACTGTTGCAGAAATAAGATTTTTTTTTTTTTTTAAATGTTTAGGCTTTTTGGTTCTATCATAAGGAGGAGAGTAGAGTTTATATTCTTAGGGGTTTTAGATAATGGACTCTTTTTTTTTTTTTAATGTTTTATTTATTTCTGAGAGAGAGGGAGACAGTATGAGCAGGGGAGGGTCAGAGAGAGAAGGAGACAGAATCTAAAGCAGGCTCCAGGCTCTGAGCTGTCAGCACAGAGCCCGATGCGGGGCTCGAACCCACGAACCATAAGATCATGACCTGAGCTGAAGTCAGACGCTTAACTGACTGAGCCACCCAGGCACGCCAATAGTGGACTCTTTTATTCTACTTTTTAAATTGATTAAATTTAGGTAATAGACTTTTTATGGAGACCGCTCTTCCAGTAGTACCTTAAGGTTTATCCAAATCTTCCATGATAATGTATAGTTTATGGAAAGTATGTATTTAACTTGTGCAGATTTATTTAAGTGAAATTACTTTAGAATGACATCTTTGTTTGGCTTGTCAGATATGTCTTTGGTTCTGTGTATTGTGGGTTATCCTTTGTTTCTGCCACCTTCTCTTTGGTCTTGAGTATATGTCTTAAGCCATCCTTTACTCCAGGCTTCAGTCTGGAATATGTGGACAGTTACTCTGTTCTTTATTTAATTATAGGAGAGGAAGAAGGCGAAAAGATGACAAAAGTCCACGATTACCCAAAAGGAGGTAAGTAGCTTAAACCCTTACTGTGTTCCTTATTCCTGATGGTAAGTACTTTACTCACATAATTACTCACAATTACCTTGCAGGAATGGCTATTTAAAAATTTCTCAAAAAGAACTTTATTAATGTCCTTGACACAAAGTTACTGTGTTTTTATTTCCATTGCAGGGTCTTAAAAAATCTTAATGTTTCTTTACCTGTTGGGGAGTTACTAGTTTTACTTTGTGCCATTTGTTTTAAAACTCTTTATCAAACATTTCGCCGTTTCTGGTTATTTCTAACATCAATTCTATGCAAGCTGTATACTAGTAAAGAGATTTTAATTCTTTGTGCTATAAAATTGCTGTTCCACTGAGTTAAGTCACTGTTCAGAGTGCTTCTTTTCTGTTTGCTAACATATCTCCTACATACTGATCACAGAAAAAAGCCTCCAATCCAGTATGTCCGTTGTGAGATGGAAGGATGTGGAACCGTTCTTGCTCACCCTCGCTATTTGCAGGTCAGTAAGTTGTTACATAAGGCAGCCTTTCAGGTTAGTTTCTATTACTAGTTCTCATATTTCATGACGTACTATAATTTATGAACTTGTACAGGCTTTATCATTGACGTACAGTGTCAAGAAAAATGTGTAGAAGCGTCTGGGTGGCTCAGTTGGTTAAACATCTGACTTCAGGTCATGATCTCACAGTTTATGGGCTCAGGCCACACATGGAGCCCTCTGCCTTTAGCACAGAGTGCATTTCAGATCCTCTGTCCTTACCCACCCCCCCTGACATCCCCCAGCTCATGCATGCATTCTCTCTCTCTCTCTCAAAAATAAACATTAAAAAAAAATGTCTAAAAACATAGTGCAAAAAAAAACGGATTTCCTTGAAATAGTCTAGTGTTTCCTATTGTGGTGTAAATACTTCCAATATAAGAGATGATTTTACCAACACACCAAAGACACAGATGAACGGACTTTATTTTAATGTGTATTTTTAAAAAAAAGTTGCAACTCAAACCAGTGATTTCTTGAACACTGTTAAAATAAAATGTTAATTTTTAGGTTTTTTTTTTTTTTAAGTAGATTTAAAAAATTTTTTGTTAATGTTTTTTATTTATTTCTGAGAGAGAGAGAAAGACAGCATGATCAGGGGAGGGTCAGAGAGGAAGACACAAAATATGAAGCAGGCTCCAAGCTCTGAGCTAGCTGTCAGCACAGAGCCCAACGCGGGATCCGAACCCACAAACCGTGAGATCGTGACCTAACCCGAAGTCAGATGCCCAACCAACTGAGCCACCCAGGTGCCCCTAAGTAGATTTTTAAAAATGGATTAACGATACAGCTTCTATTTAGGTCTAACAGAGAACATGAAAGTGAAATGTTTATTACTAAAACTTAAGAAATGCCTCTTTGGGGCCACCTGGGTAGTTTAGTTGGTTGAGTGTCCAACTCTCGATTTCGGTTCAGGTCATGATCTCACAGTTTGTGTGATCCAGTCCCGTGTCGGGCTCTGCGCTGACAGCGCCAGTGTGGAACCTGCTTGAGATTTCTCTCCCCCGCTCTCTCTGCCCCTCTCCTGCTTGTGCACGTGTGCGCTCTCGCTGTGTCAAAATAAATAAATAAACTGGGAAAAAAGAGAGAAATGGCCTGTTTGATTTTTGGGTTAGCAGCAAATATAACGCGAGACTAAGGCCTCACTTTCTGATTCTGGTTCTATTATAACAGTGTTTGCTACCTTGTTATAGAAGTAGTAATGCTTATGCATTTACTGCATTAAGCATTATATAATACATGATCTCTGTATTCTCACAATAATACTATTTATTGTTATTGTTAATAACTATTTAACTATGTTAAATACTATTTATTGTTGTGTTAATTGTGGTCTCAGTTTTACCAACGAGTTTTACCAACTGTAACTTACAGTACTTAAGTACATTTTGTAAGGTCACACTGCTTGTTAATGATAGACCCAGACTGGAATCCAGATCTATCTCCATAGCCTGTTTTCTTAACTATTTTATTATACTGCTCCCTCCCCCCATCCATATGCAGAGTATTTGGTTTTCCTTTAGCACTTTTGACTTAGCAAAGGAACAAGCTTTCAGGAAGCCTTAATTTTTATCCCTCTTTATATTCTTACTGTTTTAGCACCACATTAAGTATCAGCATTTGCTGAAGAAGAAATACGTATGTCCTCATCCCTCCTGTGGGCGACTCTTCAGGCTCCAGAAGCAACTTCTACGACATGCCAAACATCATACAGGTACTTTTTTAAATAAAATGTTTCATCAAGTGTTAAGTGTGTTCTACTTTTAAGTATGTAGATTGATAATGATACTTTTTTCTAATGTAAATCTTAAGGAGTCTACAGTCAAGTGTGAGAGAAAGCTATGAAAATAAAATGTAATAAAACAAATTTTATAAGAGATGAACAAGCTAGGGCTTTTTTACTTTTATCCTTTGACTTTTTAAAGAACTTGTATGATCAGGATAATTTTCTATAGAGTACATATTCTATATCATCTGTGGACTAGAAACTTTACATGTGTTATTATCATCATTCAACATCACCAGGTTTGCTTGTATTATCCTTGTTTTACAGCTGAGAAACCAGAGGCTTTGCACATTAAGTGACTTGGCCTTGGTGGCATCACTAGTTTTTAACAGAACCAGGATTCCTAATTCCGTTTATGGTAGATACTTGTAATAGCTTTTAGTGACTAAAAATGAGTATGAAGAGAAAGCCTGGATGGTAAAGAGGCTTGCCAATGGTTTATGACAACTACTGGGTAGCTCCTGGCAATTCTGTTGCTGTTGAAATCGTGAAGCTAGCTGTTACATTCCCGTGAACTCTCCTATAGGAGCTGTTGACTCAAAAAGAGAAACCAAATGCCTTCGTAATAATACTCTAGAATGGATTCAAATTCCATTCATTTTTAGCCACTGACAGTCTCCATGCTGGTCAGTTAATGGGAACAAATTAGACTGGGTATTTGAGTTAATTGAGTAGGTGCCAGACACTGGATTATTACTACTCTCAACAGTTGTGGAGGGTCCAACTAGGAATTCTAGTTGTCTCTTACCCAGGGTTGTACTGATAATATGTACCCTTTCCATCTTAAGTGGCTTAACTTCTCACCTTTCTCATCTGAAAAATAGGGATAATAATGTCACAGATATCATGGAATTATTATAAGGATGAAATAAGATCACATATAAAGTGCTGTTTCCTGCACAGGGCCTGGCACACAGACTTTTCAGAGCCCCAGGATTTGAGCTCAGGTGTGACTCACTGCAAAGTCTGCAGGCTTCCCTTTATACTGTGCTGTGCTGCTGCTGCTCCAGGGAGAGTACAGTGTGCACTCTGTTCCTTGCTACATGCTGCCATATCTCTACTCCTTCTCCCTGTTAATGTGGTTTTATTCTCTACAAAAGTAGTTTCTGACCACCAGTTTAGGGTATTTTAGCTATAAGTGTCACGCCTACTATGACAAACTAACGGCTCTAGAAATTCAGTCCGTTCCAATTATTTATATTTGTCTAATACAGTTTTGTGATGTCATTGCAGTTTTTCTTTTTCCAAATTAGTATGTACAGACTTTCTTTGAAAACGTAATTTATTTGGGGGCACCTGGGTGGCTCAGTCGGTTAAGTGCTGACTCTTAATTTCACTTCAGGTCATGATCTTTCAGTTTTATGGATTGAGCCGTATGTTGGACTTGCGCTAATGGTGTGGAGCCTGCTTGGAATTCTCTCTCCCTCTCTCTCTGCCCCTCCCCACTCTTGCATTTTCTCCCTCTCTCTCAAAATAAACATTTTTTTAAAATGGAATTTATTCAAGCAAGTGGATGCCCCACCCAGGTTTGCCATGCTACAATGAAGCTGGAAAGGTAGACAAGACCTGGGAGACAAACTTAAGAGTTGTCTCTGGGATAAAAGTGCATTTTTAGACCTTGCCTATTCATCATGTAGAAGATACCCCAAAAGGGACTGGTGTCACTTGAGCCAGGGTTACAAAATCTCAGACCCTGCCTCAGATCCGCTCAACTAGCATCTGCATTTACTAACATCCCCATATGATTCCCAAGAATATTCAAGCTTGAGAAGAATTTGGCTCTTTCCCACACTTGGCTTTTAGAACTGTTTGGGATGGAGTATAGAATTAAATTGGATATTATTTGCCTTTTAACGTATTCTCGTGTTTTCACTGTGACTATTGGTAGCAATTTTAAGAAAAAGGCATAGAAAACGTGATCATTTATTCAAGTGATATAGAGTATCTCCTTGTCCACTTCTCTCCAAAACCAAGAGATAAAGAAATAATTAAGTGCAATGCTTCTTTGACCCATAGATTCTACACCATGTTACCAAATTCATCAAAAATCCTGTGAAATTTGGGGGGATTGTGAAATGACAGAGGCAGGGGTTGAATGGTGCAGAAGATGTGGGGTAGGAGAATAAGGTAAAGAATACAGGTACTGTTTTCATGTATTTGGTAACAGCAACTTGAACCTTTTTTGAGAAATTTAAATTGTTTATCTTGGCTAACATTTTTTAAACCAGAAACAGAAGAAATGATTACCACTTTAATTGTGGGTCACTTTTCTTCTAGGAGATGCCAAATTCTGTTGTTATTGTTGATTTTGGTGTTTGAGTGCCAAATTCTTCATATGTAAGCGTTCAGCTTCCACAATCTGAAAAAAAAAAAAAATGTTTTAAAGAATAAAATCCAGGGGAAATGTAGTTGTTTACTTACTAAGCAGTTTATTCAAGATCTGGATTACCGGTAAGATTGAGATTAGGGTTCTGATTCTCATGTTTCTGTTAGGTTGTTTTTGTTTTGCTTTGTTGAGTTTTTTAAAACAAGTCCTGGGGCACCTGGGTGGTCCAGTTGGTTAAGCCTCTGACTTCGGCTCGGGTCATAATCTCACAGTTTGTGAGTTCGAGCCCTGCATCTAGCACTGTGCTGACACCTCAAAGCCTGGAGCATTCTTTGGATTCTGTCTCCCTCTCTCTTTCTGCTCCTCCTCCACTCATAGCCTGTCTCTCTCAAAAATAAACATTTTTAAAAATTGGTATATATCTTTGTAAAACTTTGTTTATCCAAAGTGTATTTTATACATTGAAAACAATATTGCTTTTACTATAAACCTGACTGATCATCTGCTTACTTATTGTAAACTGGGAAAAAAAAATACTTAGAGGGATTCTAAATGGTATACTAACCACATTATTTTTCTTCTTAGATCAAAGGGATTATATCTGTGAATATTGTGCCAGGGCCTTCAAGAGCTCTCACAATCTGGCAGTGCACCGGATGATTCACACTGGCGAGAAGCCATTACAGTGAGTGTTTATTTACTGGTGAACATCTGGGTGAGAAGCGCATATATGCCCTGCTCGTGGGTTAGCCCCTGTACAAACATTTCAGTTGCCACTGCTGTTTGCTTTTACCAAATCAGAGTGAGTATTGATTGGGGATGCAAGTTACTTAGTGAACTTATCCTTGTTTCCTTTGGTTTTTAAACAAAAGAAAAGAACAGATTAGTTTTCCATCTAGTTAACCTAATTTTTCACAGGTATATGTTAGTGACTGTTGCTTATATATGTGACCCCTAAGTTCTTGCCCTGACCATGAGTAAGAGCCCTCCACATTTCTCTGTTTGATCAGCTATTTCCTCTTCTGCTCTCATAGATGCGAGATCTGTGGATTTACTTGTCGGCAAAAGGCATCCCTTAATTGGCACATGAAGAAGCATGATGCAGATTCCTTCTACCAGTTCTCTTGCAATATCTGCGGCAAAAAATTTGAGAAGAAGGACAGCGTAGTGGCACACAAAGCAAAAAGCCACCCAGAGGTGCTGATTGCCGAAGCCCTGGCTGCCAATGCGGGCGCCCTCATCACCAGCACAGACATCTTGGGCACTAACCCTGAGTCCCTGACACAACCTGCAGATGGGCAGGGTCTTCCTCTCCTTCCTGAGCCGTTGGGAAACTCCACCTCTGGAGAGTGCCTCCTGCTAGAAGCCGAAGGGATGTCCAAGTCATACTGTAGTGGGACAGAGCGGGTGAGCCTGATGGCTGATGGCAAGATCTTTGTGGGAAGTGGCAGCAGTGGGGGCACTGAAGGGCTGGTCATGAACTCGGATATACTCGGTGCTACCACAGAGGTTCTGATTGAAGATTCAGACTCTACTGGACCTTAGTGGAAGGGAAGACTTTGGGCACTGGGACAGCTCAGACTTTGTATTTAAAAGATAAAAAGGACAAAAAAAAAAATTTAAAGCATTTAAAATCTAGTAAAATAACTGAAGGGCCTGCTCTTTCCATTGTGGATCACAGCACACACACCTACACCCACCCTCTTCTCCCTCTATTGTCCCCTTTATGAAATTGATGTTGCCTTTACCAAAAAGGTAGGCAAAAAAGAAGCTCTTAAAGTGAGGGTTCTCCTCCCCCTCCGTTCCAGCCAGGCAGACTTTGTGCTTACCGGCAGATCCCTTCTTAAACCTGTAACTCTGATGTGCTCTGGATCAGCTTTTAACTCTTGATAGTATCTTACTGTCCTCTAAGCCCCTTCTCCTTCACTGCTGCCCTATGGTTCTGGCTTCTACCCGCTGCGGCACACTTACCCCCAAAGCATCATACAGTTCTAATCTCTGGAGGCTGGCAGCTTGACTTGGCACTTTAGGCTCCCTGGCAGGGTGAGCTGTTAAAACAGCACCCCTCTCTCACTCACCCCCCTTCTCCTCCATTCCCTGCTGGGTTTCGGAAAGGAAGGATTCATGGGGACCACCTCCCTCCTCTGTGAACCCAGCACTTCAGTCCCCTCCCAACACCTCCATCTGGTTCTCAGTGGTGCTCACTAGCTTGGAAGCAGGCTCCCAACAGGGAGGGGGGCTGCCCTCTACATGGTTTCTCAGACCATAAGACAAGGCTCTGTATCAGTAAAAGTCCCAGACTAATGGCAGAAATTTGCACTTTGAAACGTGTGTTTTTGTGTTGTGGAACCTGAGATTCCTTATTTATTATTGGAAAGACTGATTTTTTTTTCTCTTTTTTTTTGATCTTTGTTGCTATATTTTGTGGGGCTGGGAGAGATTAGATTATTCTGACATGGGATCCTTTCCATAAGAGGTACTTTTTTGAAGGCAAGATATAGGGTTGAAGAAGCACAGCCAGCCTCTAAAATCATAGCTCTCCAGTGGCCTTTAAAGAAAGCTGGTCCTCAGCACTAACAAAATCACTACAGTAGTATACAGTAGCCTAGTGCTTTTTCAGAAGCCTATTTAGGGAAGGTTGTTAGATTTTCAGTATTTAGTGCTCTTTGAATTTTTAGAGCATTGAGATTTAGGAATTTTGAGGGGATGAGAAGGATTGTTCAGGGTCTGAATTACAGATAAAAGATTTTTTTTTGAATTTATTTTCTTTTTTGTCCCCTTCATTTCTTTCCACACACCTCTTGGCCCAATTCTGACCCCTTACTTTGTTTTGGTTTCTGCTTTACTTTATCATTGGTTCATTCCAGCTCCCAGTTAGTGAAGGACACTGCCATTAGTGAAGAGATATAGGACTCGCACAGTTTTAAGTCAAAGAAATTGTTCTGTTCTGTTTCCCTTCGAAGAACACTTCAGAAGAGGAAAGGCTTCCATAGACAAAGTTAATAATCTGTATAGTGATAACTTTGATTTTTACCTAAAATTCTGGGAATTACCATATCCATGGAGATAGGGGTTTTCTTGGGGTAGATTGCTTATTACTGTCCAAAGGAGAGGAAGGTTGTGTTTTTGTACAAGTTTATAATTCCCAGAAGACTAAAAACCTATTTGGGCTCATTTTTAGAGAATTAGAAGGGCAGTTTCTAACTTCTGTGTACCTCACAAGCTGGAATTAAAGGCTTGCCCTATTCATTGTTTGTCAGAAATGTGTGATGGCTGTTGGAAAGAATGAAGTTTTGCTGGGAGCAAAATAAGGAACAGCTTGTTTTTCACAAACACTAAAACTACAAAGTTTATCAATTTTCTCTTTGATTTATTTTTTTTCCCAAAAAGAGGGGTAACAAAATGTCATATCTGAAAGAGGCTTACTTTACACCCACTAGTGTCAGTGGTTTGGATGCCAGGGAATAGGGAGTCAGACACCTACAGTGAATAGACTTAAAGGCACCATTGTTTCTTTTCAGAGTGTTGCAGATTTGCCATCCCTCCAGTGTGGGGGTTGAAAATGGAATAAGGATAGAAGGGATGTAGAATATGCTTTCCTGCCCACAGTAAGGATTTGGAATTGACTCTGGTATGTTGACTACATTTGAAAATATTATCAGATTGATTGGGTGGGTTTACAACGAAGTTGTTCCACTCCCATTATAAGTCCTTTTTATACTGTTTCACTGGCTTGCATCTGTACTCCACACTTAACTTCTGTCATCATCACATTTATTTTCTCTGTCCCTGTAAGTTGTGCTTGCAGTGGCCAGTCATCAGATATTTTTTAACCACCTACACAAAAGCAAATTGCATTAAAAAACTTGATGAGAGAAAGGGAAAATATGTTCTTCCCTGTATCACACTCCTCCCCATCAAAAGCAACAAGTTAGTTCTAACAATTAGGAACTTTCTGTTTCTCATTTTGTTTCTTGACCTCTCTATAGGTACCATTTGCCTACAGTTTGCTTCAATAAATTATTATCAGTTTGCAATCAATTTTAAAATATTCCCCAGGGACTTAATCGTTTTTCCTTTTGAGAAAGGGATGCTAGCACAGTAAAAAGTGGTACAAGTAAGCTGTCTTCTACTAGTCCCTCTTCCCTTTCCCTGTCTGCTTCTCACACTGTGTACTTCTGTGTCCTTCCAAGGAGCTCTCCTAACCTTAAAATTCTACATTGCCTACTCTTAGTCAAATTGTGTTACCTTTTTAATAACTCTTCCCACTGCATATTCTCCATCTTTAATTGGCAATTCTAAGTTCTGAAAATGTGACTCAGATACAAGTATTATTTCTGGGAGATGCGCCTCCCCCTAATCTCTGGTTGCCTAGGGTTATTCTGCATAATCGAGACTTACTGTGCTTCAGAGAGTTTGGATAAATACTGGCCAGGATTACTGGGAGTTTAAAAAAAAAGAATTCAGGTATGGAAAAGCATCTACATAGAGCACTTGAACCTCCTTTGTACCTGTTGGAAAATATCTAAAGAGTGTACTAAAGCCAGCTAAGGTTATTAAGTCTGGTTGTTTGAAGTACCGTTTTTCCCTCCTTCTTTTTCCCACTTTCCAATGTACTCAAGAAATTTGAAAAATTGTAATGAATCAGTTTAAAATATTCTATTTCCTACAAGCCTTTTTTGCCTGTTGTAATGTGCAGGACCCTTCTCCTTTGATGGGAGAGACAGGTAGTCCCCTGAATTAGGTTGAAAAGGTTATGTAAAAAGAAATTATAATAAAAGGGATACTCTGCTTTTCAAATCCTTGTTTTCTCTTAATCTAGGTAAGGCATATCCAAAATAAATATGTAAAGAAGAACAATAAAAGTTGTCTTCATGGAAGCAACTTGTCTTCCTTGATTGTACTGAATTGCAGTTACCTGAAGGGTGAAAACCATTGCTGCCGTTCAGTGAGAGCCCAGTGTGCTCAGAGCAGGTTTTATGTGGCAGATGCTGCCGTTTGCTCTCATTGGGAGTCAGACAGTTAGTGCCTGACTCACTGTAGCTCTTGATTTCTAATGCTGATTTGTCATAGGATTCTATGATCATCTGGCAAACTTGGAAATCCCTCCTATGTTTTGACAGACTTCTAGAAAAGGTGGCCCTATTAATCGAGTGGAGAGAATGTTAAGAATGCTGTAAAGTTTATGTTAGTCTGATAAATGACAAAACCTTGGTACCAAGTAATATCAGTGCTTTTTCACAAAACTCCATGTGCACAGCAAGTGCTAATTTAAAAAGAAGACCTGTCCTCTTACATTCTTAAAAGGCCTACTGCGACAGCACCCACTTCTCCCTTTTCTCCTTTCTTACTCTTGCGTATTGTTTACCTATGGAAGTTTGCGTCTGAGAAGGTGTGGGTTTCAGTGTAGAGACAGTGTCTGCCAAGAGACAGTGGGAGCTAATTGATTGACTTCGAGGATGACCCTTGGAGCTCTTGGTCAGTAAGCATCTAACCTACTGAGTTGAATGCAGTAGAAGAACAACTCTAACTCTGCACATGCTATTAAACTCTTTTGCCCTCATTTCAAAGCCCAGCTCATTCTCTTATCTTGTTAAGAAGCAAGGTGGTGTGACTGGGCTAACGAAGAAAAAGAAAAGCATGTTGTCACTTGAGACTGCCTTAGAAATGTTACCCAGTCGGGCTTGGGTGTTTCCTGTCCTTTGGAAAAGAACAGGCCTAAACAGTACTTTCCTCATCCTGTAGCTATGAGGAAGGCACCCTGATTGAGGTTAGAGATGCTTACTTTGCTGATTTTTAATTGAGTGTAAATTAAACTAACTTTAAATACATAATGAAGCTATAGAAATGGAAAGATGCTGTATTTTTAAGGGACCTGTTTTACATAAACTTTGTTTCCTAAGTAAATGTCAGAAACCTAAAGAATAAAACTGAAAAATCAATGGGAGAAACAGCTGTAAAATCAGAGACCTGTATTTAACTTTTGTGCCTGTTTCCTGGATTTTGTGCATATTATTTAGTTTCTTTAAGCCTCAATTTCTTATGTAAAATGGGGAAAATAATATTTATCTCATAGAATTATTCCACACGTCAAATAAAGGCTTTAAAGCCTTGAGCACAGTGTCTAGTCCAGAGTAGTTGCTTAATCAATGGCTGCTGTATTGATAATAATAACTTAATATTCTTGAGCACTTTACCAGGCCAAAAAAAGGAAAGAAAGAAAGAAGAGGACATGGGGAATACAAAGGAGGGTGATAATAAAATGAACTGATAAGTATATAAAACAGATCCCATTAGGCAGGGGTGTCATGAGGATTAGTGTGATAGGGACCTTGTTGCTAAGTGCAAAAGCAAAACAATGACATAAAAACAAGTAGACTAGGCACTGAGTGGAGGAGAGAGATGGAAGCAGACACTGCAGGAAAAAAAGCTGATTAAAAAGGGGCCTTTGATTCCACAGGCACAAAAATCCACAGCCAGGAATTTGCTGCCACCTCTGAGTCAGGCAGGGGGGTGGGGGTGGGGTGCACAATCCCATTAGTACAGAATGCCCAGTGGATTTAGTCTGAGAGTCACATTTCTTATTTGGACCAGTGTAGACAGAAGCAAACCCAGCTCACTTGTTTCCTGGGACATTTGAGTTAGGGAATGGCTTTCGCAGAGCACTCCTCACTGACCCCTTACCGCCGGGACCTCTGTAGCCGCTCTATCTGGCTAGCAAGGAAGATTCGTTCAGACCTGACTGCTCTTATGGAATCTTATGTAAGTTGCCTATTTTGCTGTTGTCTGTTTTCGCTTCATCTCCTCTGATGCAGCCCGTTTCCACCATGTTCCATCCCCCATTACCAATCATGAAGGCCCTCCTCATAGAGTCATTCATAGATGGGGGCCTATCATTTGACATGGTTCCTTCATGCTTCCTTCCCTTAAGGAAACTCTTGTGATAGTATTTTCTTCTCTAGGCTATTTAGGAGACCTGTTCTTTGAATAAGAAAATATACATGGGGTTCTGGGCAGGATTGACTGTATGTCTTGGAGGCTGTTCCTAATTTGATTGCTTACAGTCTGAATTCTACCACAATAGATTAACGGTGGGTTCTTCATACACATTGTTCTGAATTTTTGTGCTGTGTAAGTGAAAGAGTGAGGTGTATAGGATAGAGAGAAGAGCAGTACAAATCCAAAGAATTTCTCCTATACAGAATCAGCCACCCACTTTTTATAATATATACCAAGTCTCCCTCTGTCTAAATAGAATGGTCACCTACACTGCCAAAAGGATCCCCCAGAAGATTCACTGGGGTCTTAGGGAAGTGTCAAGGGAACTTAGGGAGTTAACCATGGAGTTCCAGACTGGTTTTTTGATAGAGGGAGATCCCTGTCCTTGTCTACCTGAGGCCTGTAGGGATACTGAAGGCCCTGTGAGAGTTCTGAATATAGGTTCTTACAGCCTCACCAGTTAGAAATCAGACTCTGAAATATCAACAAGTCTGTTTTGGTTTTGTTTTTGTTTTTTTTAACTAGTATCCATTGAATTCTCTAAAGGATTGTCCTCACCATTGAAAGTGGACAATGGAGGAGAGAGGGGGTTAGAAAAATTCTGCAGTGGGTTAGTTCTAGGGCTTCATAGATGTACCCAGTGTTTTTTAAATCTCCAATATGATTTAAAATACTCCAGTTTCTCAAAGGCAGTTTGAAGTGGGAAGGAAACATTCTAGACCCGTGGTTTTCAACCCTTAGAACCCAATGAAAGCTGCAGATTCTCCCACAAAAAGTGAACAGATAGTCAAAACAGTATGTATAATTTCAGAAACAATAGTGTCTTCCTAAAGTTCCATCATTGGGTCTCAAATGAAGAGTTCCTTTTGTAGATTTGTTATTTTCTTTACAGTTTAGATCCTTGACCAGGAAGGTGAATAAGGTTTTACATGAGATTTAGGGATTAAATAAGGACTTTGGGATGATTACAGAAGATGTGATGTTTTTATGTATCCTTGGCCAGATGAAGCATCAGGGCCTGAACGAGAACATAAACCTGGACTCTGTGGATGGTGTGCCAGTAGCAAGCACTGATCGATGGAGTGAGCTGACTGAGGCAGAGCGACTCCAAGACAACCTCCAAGCTTACCGTGCCTTCCATGTTATGTTGGCCAGGCTTTTAGAAGACCAGCAGGTGCATTTTACTCCAGCTGAAGGGGACTTCCATCAAGCAATACATACCCTTCTTCTCCAAGTTGCTGCCTTTGCTTACCAACTGGAGGAATTAATGATGCTCCTGGAACACAAGATCCCCCCCAGTGAGGCTGTTGGGATGCCTATCATTGTTGGAGATGGTGGTCTCTTTGAGAAGAAGCTGTGGGGCCTGAAGGTGTTGCGAGAGCTTTCACAGTGGACAGTTCGGTCCATTCGTGACCTTCGAGTCATTTCTTCTCATCAGACTGGGGTTCCGGCACACGGGAGCCATTATATTGCTAATGACCAGAAAACATAGCAGCTTTCCCTCTCTCTCCCCCTTCCTTTTCTAGTGGAATATACACAGTTCCTGGGGTCTCACTTTCCCATCCTTAAGTTTTGAAAGGTTGAAGTTTTCTAACCTTTAAGACCACAGGCATTTTCATCAAGTAGGGTTGGAGATGTGGACAAATGGGCATAAGGTTTATTCTGGTGTGTGTGTGTGTGTGTTGGGGCCATAAGGGAGTGCGGGTATGGACAACATTCTTCCACTTTAGTGCTCTAACCTTTTCTACTCACTAAGTTAACCTTATAAGTATTTAACAGTCTCACAGGATAAATGTGTTTAACTTTAGTCCTAGATGACTTTTCTGAGAAGACAAATAGTGAATGAAAAATCATGGACTCTACTAGCCAATTCAAACTCATGGATAATAAAAATAGTAACTAACATGTATGGAGTATGTACTATATGGTAGCAGTACGCCAGGGGCTCTGTGTGTATTATAATTTTCACAACAACTCTGTTAAGGGAGGTAGTGTTATTCCCACTTGGCAGATGAGAAAACAAGGCCACAGAAATTATAACTTGTTCCAGATTACCTACCCAGCAAATGGCACACTTAAATTTGAACTCAGATCTTTCTCATTCCAAAGCCTATGTGCCCCTCACTTCAGAGGCCTAATTCTGAACCTTGATCACTGCACCTCTGTGTCATAGAGGGTTGGAAAATTGACCCATGTAGTCTATCCCCAGCACTGGAAAAACAATCCCCATTATATGTCCTGATAGGTTAGTGGAACAAAATTGGCATTAAGGGTGGTATTTAAAGTTGCTCATGCTTAGCTAAGAAGAGAGCAGTGGAGATATTAAGATCTTTTGAGGAAAAGACTAGGCCCACCGTACTTCTGAAATGAGGATGCTCCAGGCTGATTTAAAGTGTCCCCAAATGTTTTTGACTTTTGGATTGGGCACAGCACGTACTAGGTTACCTCACATTTCTAGTCATCAGCAGTGTAGCGACACAGACACCGTAAGCCAAGCATTCATGAACAATGTCTGTCTGGAATACTACTCAGGTTAAAATGTCATAAAACTCCTTTACCACACATTCTCTGGACTTAGTCATGAGGAGAGGGTAAGGCCCACTCTCTTCCCAGCGGGAAGGCCAGCGGTTCTGAAGCAATATAGAGCCAAGCCTCCATGCTCCACAACAAAGGGGCAGGACTTTGTGTTCAGTGTTCCTGAGAGAAACACCGTATGAAAGACACCAACTTGTAAATGTGGGCATTAATGGAAAAGGTCATTTGCGGTCAGGCCTGTGAACCAGTGCTGCAGCGTAAGCCCAGAAGCTCTCAGGTGTGACGCTCTTTTATGCTACCAGTCAAACTCTCCCTCTTGGATGGGAGACCCAAATCAATTTAGTTTGCTTACTTGAGGGTCCTGTGCTCTTAAGTGAACCATGAGTCAGAGAGGGCCAGCCACATAGGTTGCATGAGATTGGGATGGGGTGACTTATCTTTCATCTTTTTCCCACAAGAGTGCATGTCCAAACCTCCATGAGGTTAGAGAGGGGGTCAAACGCTGGGAGAGGCACTATGACAATACGGGGGAAGGGAGGCTGTTGTGCAGTGTACGTCTGTGGAAATGACCCTGTATGTGTAGAAGGCATCAGTGCTGGTTGGAATTGTGAGGCACGAGTTTAGGGTTAGGGAGTTCTAGGGAGGAGCTCAGTGAGGACCAGCAATCACTTTCTGGTGGAGGGAGGAGTTCAGTTGTGTCTCAGAGGTTGGCTGGGTACCAAATAAAGAGCAATCATGAGAAAGGGAAGGGTTAGCTGTTAGAAGAAAGTGAGGCAGCAATAAACATTTGGGTCCAGCTCCCATTCAAGGCTTATTGTCTGGTTTTAGTTCATTTGTAATTTTGGTATATAGGTAGGTACTTCCTCAGTGAATGCAGAGAGGCTTATTTCATTCAAGCTTTCTCCTATTTAAACTTTTTCATCTGCCTAAGAGCAGTATTTCTAATGGATAAAATACCTGTTTATTAATGTGAAGCTCTTAGATTTATCTGTGAAGTATTTTAGGCTCTTTCTGTTTAATGGATAAAGATGTGACTACAATTTCTTAATGGGGAGTAATTGAACACAGTCTTGCTGAATCTGAAAGAAGGGACTCCTCTCCAAGTGTTTCGTGTTTATATTCAGCAGATGAGGCAGAGCTGATGTCAGCAGAAGTTTCAAAAATCAGTGGAGCATGACTTAAGCTCTGCTGAGTTACGTATGAAGGAATATTTACCTGTAAGAGGCACATTCGAAGTTGCAGAGGGTCCCGAGAAAGTACAAGTACTATTGAATGGGAGGAAAATAGGAAGCCGTGTGAGTGTCAATTAGGTCACAAACATCAAGTCCCCCTGAGTGTACGCCCAGCATTGTGCTAAGAGTTCTGTATCAGTTTCTTCAAAAAATTTGCAGTATCCCTCAAAAGAAGTAAGGGGGAAATTGTTAGAAAAATGTAGATAGAAGAAAGGAGAAATGAGCACTCGGCTCTAATAACAAAGTCGCAAACGTGCGTGGATCTGAATGTGTCAACTGTGCATCATGCTTGTCTGATGTTCTAGGCCCCTGTTCTAAGAGTGTGTCTTAAAATACAGGTGGGAATAATGGCAACACTGAAGGATGGTCTTTTTAAGGGTCCGGAACTCAAGAGATTTTTGGCCTTTAGATGTTAGTTCCCTTGTTTCTTAGGTCTATATATGGATAAGATCTCTGGGGAATCATATTTTTATATACATATAAACTATAGTTATATAATATGTAACTATAAAAGTTATATAAAATGTGTAATATGTAACTATAGTTATATATACGTAAAGGCGTTTATGTGTGTGTGTGTGTGTGTGTGTGTGTGTTTTAAAGGCATTTAAAATTTAGTTCCTAACCGCTAACTCATATTTTTGTAAAGACGATTCCTTCTATCCCACAGCCTCTAGAAAAGTCCTTTGTCGGGAGAGAGATTCTGTTTTCCTGAATCTGTAAGGAGTTGCAGGTGTGAGAATTGATGAACTTTGCATTGGTTTAAGAAGGTGACTTGGGGGGAAAAAAACCTTGCAAATTGGTACAAACTCACAGGCCAAATGTCAAATAAAATTAGCTTTGAAATAATCAGGTTTGTGAGAAGTGAAGGTTTTAATAAAGTCATAGTCTTGGTATTGCTGTTATTTCAGGCTCATGTGGATTAAAGCCCAACGGATGACTCATTCTTGTGACCACTGGTCAAACAGGCAGAAAGACAAGTGAATATTTCAAGGAGACCTACATAGCTCCTAAGTGGTTTGGAAAGAATTATGAATCCTCAGCTCCTCATGAGGTGGCTGAACGCCTACTATCTTAATACTAAGGAGTAAAACAGAAATGCAGAAAGCAAAGGGGCTTCCACCAGGGCGATAAAGTGATTGGTGAAGAGGAAAAGGGGGGTGGGGGAGTCAAATTTGGGTATCATTTCCGTTGATTTACGAGCGTTAGTTACTAGGCAGTGCTTAGGCCAGGACATTTAAAAAGAATGGGGTGGCCTCCTGCCTCAGCCCACCCAGGAACAAACCCTCTGAATGAGGGCACACTGAAAATGAAAGTGGTAAAAATTTCCTCTTTCCACTCAGAAGCTTCCATAGAGCCCTGAGGTCTACAGATAAACACAGTAAAAATACAATTTGACCTTTTGATGAGATAGATGTGTGTGGGGTATGTGGTAACATCCGTGTGCATGTGATTCTTCTATTACTTGGACCCGTATCTTTTTGGCAGATAGAAAATAAAAGATGCAAGAGCGACTAACAATAAAGATCTCGCCTCAGCAGGACCATGAGCTGCTTCTTTTATTTCTGTATCTTTGGATGAGCAAGAGGAATTTCAAGTGATTTCAACATTGGATGAAATTTAATCCTCCCAGCAAGGGCCAGGCTCCGTCGAGCGTGCCGGGTAAATCTCCATGATGCCAGGCCACCGGGAAAAACTCCCACAGCCAGTCAGCCTAGAAAAGGCGGACGGCCCCACACCTATCAGCTAGCCTGCAGACGAGGAAGATTTCCTTTCCTATGGCTTAATTTCAAGTATCTGAACCCCATCAAGCCCTGACTGGCCCATTTCTAGTCCAGTTTGAAGGTAGAAACTTAAGCTGGGAAAAATCGCACAGGGGAAAATAGGAACCTTACTAAGAGATGCCATATTTTTATCTACATTTTCAAGGCAATATGAATACTGCATTTACTCATGTCAGGCAGTTAATCCTCTGAGATACCATCTCACAAATGAGGGAAGTGAGAATGAGCATTAACTTGCCCAAGTCCCTCCCCTAGTACCTGACAGGTGTGGAGCTTGCTTTCTGGCTCCAAGACTCACTCGCCTATACCCCACTGCCATACACTGCCTAATGATCGAGGCTGTTTTATGTTGAAATCACCCTCCATCTCCGTAATTCAGATAAAGCCAGTACAAACTTGTGCCAAACCTGGCTCTGTGACAAACCCTGTTAAGTTTCCAAACAGATAAATCACCTTTTCGGAGCTTTCTCGTTAATGAAATGGAAATGACAACTAACGTTACAGGTTGATAACTGGTTTAGATAAATGAGTATCTGAAAGTACTTGTGAATGACATGCAAACATCAAGTATATTTCATGTCTCAGATAGCTTGGGTTCATGTAAGACCTTCAGCTGAGGAGAGAGCTCTGTTAAGTATCTCAGAGAAATCCCAGTTGCTCCCCAGGGTCCCATCTGATCACAGTCTAGACACCCCCCTGTTGTGCCGGTGAACCTTTGGCCAGTAGAGACTAACCCGGTCTCACAGGTAACTTGCCAGGAATCCCGCACCTCCCTGAGAGTGGAGACTGGCTGTTCTCCCCACCCACAAGGTGGCTTTCGCAGGGGCGGGGGGAAGAGGGGTGGAATCAGGCAGGCTCCGGAGCAGCCTGGCAGACACTGTCCAGGATGTGTTAAAGCACTCATTTAGACGGAGTCACCTGCCACATGCCAGCACCTCCTCTTAACACGGAACAGAACTCAAAACTTCTCCACCAAACAGCACCACAGGGCCAGAGAGGTTCAGTTATGTGCCACAGTGTCCCAGCTAGAAACCAGAAGAATCAGAACAACTAAGCCTAGGGAATCCCCCACTGTCCCTTCATGCTCCTCCATTAGACCAGCCTCATCTTAGGAGACATCTGGGGTCTCTTCATCCTTCCCACTCTCTTGCATCCAGCACTCTGGCAACCCTTCCTCTCACAAGCCTTCGGAAACTCTGGGAACAGCAACTCCTAGGCCAGACTTCTCTTGTGATCCCAGCCATCACCCCTACCATTTGGTCATCCTATATGCCATCCCTCCCCTGACCAGGGAAAGCAGGAGCCAGTCTGAGGTAAGGTTAAATATGTTATTCCTTCCAGGATAAGCATCATCCGAATAAGGGGCCCAGGGAGGCTTTTTTCAAAATAAATTCCTGGAGCACCTGGGCGGCTCAATCAGTTAAGCGTTTGACTCTTGGTTTCGGCTCAGGTCATGATCTCATGGTTTGTATGGTTTGTGAGTCTGAGCCCTGCATCAGGCTCTGTGCTGACAGCTCAGAGTCTAGAGCCTGCTTCGGACTCTCAGTCCCTCTCTTCTGACCCCTCCCCTTCTTGCTCTCTCTCTCTCTCTCATATATATAAAACTTTTTTTTTTAAGGTTTTTTAGATAAATAAATTTCTGAGGCAGGTGAGGTACCTTTAGGTCAGACCAACCTGATGCCACACCACTAGGTAAAGGTTTAAGACTACCTTCTCTCCTCTTGCTTAATTATCCCTGGCTCTTATCCTCAAAGTTTGGGGTGGGGAGAGAGTTGGAAGGAAGTTACACAGACAACTCAGTAGGTTACTAAAATATTACCAACCTGGTTCAAAGCTCCAAAGCTCAGTCTTCCAGCAGTTTCCTGTCCCCCTCCCACCAAATGCAACAATAATACATATTGAGGCCTACTTCAGACCAGTAATAAGGATACAGAAAGGAATGTGGTGGTAGTAACAAACATTTATTCAGTATTTAATTACTCTGTGCTGGTCATCATTCTAATTGCTTTACAGGCATTGACTCATTTATTCCTCAGAAAAACTCTATGAGCTAGGTACTGACGAACTTCAGGGCAGGCCACCCCAAAATGGGCTGCTTTGGCATGTAGGTTATTTTAAAGTTACTTAAACAGCGTGTACCGACCCTCTTTTGTCTCCAGAAAGCAGAAAATAAATCTCCTGGAAAAGGACCCTCCCTGTACCAGGAGAGAGACATGCTCATCACCAGAGAGGGAATTGAGGGCTGAGAAGTCTCTATACACAAACCATGTTACTTCTTCGCTAACTTACTACCTCAAGTCCAAACCCCCTGATCTAGTCAATTCTTCACAAATGTGTCTAAAAGGTAGGTATAAAAGCTGCCTGCTCTGGTCACTTCTCTGAGTCTCATATTTTTATATGAGTATGTATGAAATTAACTTTGTCTTTCTCCCGTGAATCCATCTTAGGTCAATATTTAATAATTTAATTATTAGACCAGACAACAAATCTAGAGGGAAGAAGTTCTCTTCCCTTAAAGTACAAAGATTTTTCTTTTACTACTGAAGAAACAGAGGCACAGACAGCAGATCTTTCCCTGTCTTGCAAGCACTCATGGTGTTCTAAGAAAGACAGCAGGTATACAGCCAATGGGGACAGAAGTCAGGGTGTGGTTAGTAGCACCGCAAGTATAAAAGAAGAGCCGTAGGAGCCCCAAGGAAGGGAGGAATGGAGAGAACTTCTCAAAAAAAAAAAAAAGTGGTTTGGGAGCCAGACTTTGAAAAAATGACTAGGATTTTGGCCTCAGGAAAAAGAAAGGAGAAGCGGGCAAGAACATTCCGGGGAGAAGGAGCAGCACTTGTCAAGGCTTGGCTGCTGGAAGGTATGTGGCATGGTTGGGAATGTTCACCAGGACTGAGCTCGGGGTTCTCCGAGAACCACAGTAGGAGATGAGACCGGAGGAGTGAGGTGCTGAAGCCTTTAGGAAAGACTATCTGGAAGATTCTTCAAGAGGGATGGTGCTAGCATCTACCCTTTGTTTTAGAAAAACAATTCAGAGGGCTCTGTGAGAGCTGTCCTGGATGTGGATGTGGTAGTGGCCTGGGGCAGAGGAATCCATTAAGAAGATGCTATTGTTCTCGGGGCAAGATATTGAAGAGCCAAAAATTAAGTCCTCCATTAAGAGAAACCTCGGGCTGCACGTAGCCCCAGTCCCAGTCCCAGGAAAAGCCTCAGATTGTTCAAGGCTAAAGCCATCCTCAGACCGCCCTCAGTTCAGCTAATCAAAAAGTAAAAAGAAACATTCCTCTGGTCTGAGTCAAGGCTGGGAACTGCAGATACAAACTAGCCAATTTCTCACCGCTTGCCTGAACCCCACGTGGGCCCTTTGAACTCACCTCATAACTGGTCATTTTCAAAGGATTCTCAGAAGTCATGATTGGGTCCCACCAAAAGTAATGAACACCTCACAGATACTGAATGGTCAGAGCTGTAATTGTAATTGGTGCTTATGTGATGATGCTACATGAACTGTAACACCCCCATCCCTTACTCCCTAAAAACCCTATTCGCTATTGTTCTTCGCTTCACCAAACTGCCACGACACCACCACCACCGGTAGGCAGATGAGCCCCTGCTCGAGCTTGTAATAAAGACCCTTTTGTATTTACATTGGTGCCGGCTCCTTGGAGGTCTCTGGGACTCGCGATTCGGGCACAACTATATGTTTTTGGTTATTTGTGGAAATGTTAAAGGCACCGGGGTACAGAGGTGAACACAACATAACCCCTGATCTTTTAAAATTTGCGTTCTGGTTGAGGAAGATAGGCAACCGCTAACAATAGAATTTAGAGAGGGATGTGTGTTATGCCCAGATCGCGATCTCCCCAAAATCCCAAGACCACCAAGGAGTCCGAGTCACGTATGCAAAGGCAAAGGGCTTTATTACGGGCTTATCGGGCTCCCAGACCTCACCAACGCAATGAATCCATGCTGAGAGCCCCGAACAAAGGAGGAGTAGGGTTTTTATTAATTCTAGGGCAGGAAAGGGGTGATGGACAGGGACTACAATGTGATAGGACAAGGTGACGGCGGAGGTTGTTACGGCGCAGAGGGATTGGGGAGTTTAGAGCAAGGTGGGCCAGAATAGTGGCCGGAACGTCCGGTACCTCCCAACCTCCAGTGATTGGTTCGGACACAGGGAAGGGCGGTGGCTCAAGCCTGCTGAGTCAGGCCTCAGAGACTTGGGTCTTCTCCTCTCTGGGGCCTTCTGAAGCCTGTCATGGCGCTGGTTTGGTTCTTCAGTGAATTATATAGGAAATCAAAAAGTGATACAAGATTAGAGGAGGCCATGACAGAATTTCCCAAGGAGTTAATTTTCCTGAAATCTGAATGATGAGATGAGACCACCAAGCGACCTGAGAGGAAGTACCTGGCTCACAGAGAACCAACGAGTACAAAGCCCCAAGGCAGGAATGAGCTTCCCATTTTCTTGGAACTGAAAGGAAGCCAACGCGCTGAAACCAGGAGGGCAAGGGAGCAATGTCAGTGCTCAGGCCCTCAGCCAAAGACCGGGAGGAGCACACCTGTGGTTACATGAGTGGCTTTATTACCTGTTGCAGTGAGGAAGAATGGACACCATGGGAAGCTAGGGGGTGTCTCAGTAAGACAGTGTTAGCACTTACTGTAGGATTTAGGCTTCGGCTGTGTGATTCAAGGGAGGGCCTGAGAAAGCAGAGAGAGGCTCCAGCTTGGATGCTGTCAGGAAGTGAGGGCAATTCGATGACTGGGTATTTTGTGGGTGGCACAGGGACCTTGATTTTGTCTGTGATTAGACAAAAGTAGGAAGTGGCTTTGTTCTGTTTCCCTTATCACCATCTCAGGGAGCTTGGTGTGAGGCTATTCTTCTATGAGGTGGTTTTGATCAGTGAGGCTCACTGGCTCTGAGCCCCAGACCAGCTTGTGATACACTGCAAACCAGCTGTGGATGTCAGATCAATGCTGCACATCAGGGGCTACATGTTTTCTCTCTCACTACCAGCGAGAGTAAGTGTGGAAATGAATCTGGAATACAGCAGGTGTGCAACCAAGTCAGAGAAGTCAGTGTGTGGTTACTATTTCCACATAGATAACAAAGAGCATCTCCTGGATAAAAATGACCCAATCATAGAATCACCCTTGCTTTCTGACAGCACTCAATGCAGAGCAAAACTACACTTTATCCTTTCCCAAACTAACTAACTCAAGTCCAAAGCCTATAGTAAATCCCTGCTAACACTCCCTTATTGAGGTGCTCCAAAGTCCCCCATGATGTACTGTCTCCCTCACGGCAACAAGCCAGTAAACCCAACTTTGACTACAGGTATTGTCCTAGGCATCTTTGGCTAAAGGGTATTGACACTGCAAAGAGAAACCACTGGAAATTTTTAAGCAGAAAAGTGACATAGTAGGATTTACATTTTTAAAATGAGCCCTCAAGTGTCCCTGTGAGTAGGGGGGTTTAAGCGGGCAAGAGTGGAAGCAAAAAAAAAAAAAAGAAAAGAAAAGAAAAAGAAAGAAAGAAAAGTAAATTCCACAGATGATGGAGAACCTGAATTAAAAGTGACAGTGGATGGACACCAGTCAGAATCACTAAAATTAACAACTCAGGCAACAACTGATGTTCGTGAGGATGCGGAGAAAAAGGATCTCTTTTACACTGCTGGTGGGAATACAAACTGGTGCAGCCACTGTGGAAAGCAGTGTGGAGGTTCCTCAAAAAGTTAAAAATAGAACTACCCTACGACCAGCAATTGCACTGCTAGGTATTTACCCAAAGGATACAGGTGTGCTGTTTCAAAGGGGCACATGAACCCCAATGTTTATAGCTGCGTATTGACAATGGCCAGAGTATGGAAAGAGCCCAAATATCCATCGACAGATGGATGGATAAAGAAGATGTGTATACACACACACACACACACAGGAGTATTACTCGGCAATCAAAAAGAATGAAATCTTACCATTTGCAACTATGTGGATGGAACTGGAGGGATTTATGCTAAGCAAAACAAGTCAGTCAGTCAGAGAAAGACAAATATATGACTTCATTCATATGTGGAATTTAAGATACTAAACAGATGAACATAAAGGAAGGAAAGCAAAAATAATATAAAAACAAGGAGGGGAAGAAAACATAAGAGACCCTTAAATACAGAGAATAAACTGAAGGTTGCTGGAGGGGTTGTGGAGGGGTGATGGGCTAAATGGGCCAGGGGCAATTAAGGATGACACTTGTTGGGATGAACACTGGGTGTTTCACATAGGTGATGAATCACTGGAATCTACTCCTAAAATCATTGTTGCACTAGATGCTAACTAACCTGGGTGTAAATTTTAAAAAATATAAATAAATGTAAAAAAAGTAACAGTGGATGGAGAAAAGGGGACAAGTCTTATGACCATGGCAGAGGAGTTAGCATAGGAAGCTGGAGAGAAGGATTCTGAGCTTTAGGAAGAGGAAAGAAGCAAAAAATATCCCCTGCCAACTAAGAGGAGAGTGAAGAGGTAAGAAACAGGGACACGGGAACGGGTATTGGAGGTACCATAGGAGAACACAAGGCCGGTTTTTAAATATGTTGAATTGAATGTGGAGAATAGCAATCATGGAAGAAGGAGTGGGGAGGGGAGTACCTGGGAATGAAGCTGGAGGGAAGGTGAGGACTCAACCATAAGGGCCTTGAATGTGTTAAGGAATTTAGATTCACCCCAAAGGCAATGAGGAACCATTCAAGGTTTTATATCAGTAATCCTCAAAGTCAGCATAACAAAAGACCCAAGGCCAGAAGGAAGGAAAGATAAGGACAGCCACCCGGGAACAGGGCAGTTCTTCTGCCTTAGTTCTATAGGGAACTGGAAGGGTCCCCTTGTCCAAATCCAAATGCAGGGCCCCCTGTGATTCTGAAGGTCACGAGAGCTTTTGTCGTCCCGAGACATATGAGGAAGTCACCCCACTCTCCACCTCCCAACTTGGGCAAATTTGCATCTCCCAAAAAGGTTTCCATTAGAACCAGGTTGGAATTAATATTGAATTTAGCGGGGGGGGGGGGGGAGGAGTATAGAAAGAACCAAAAAGAACCAAAATTTGATTTTAAGCTTTCTTAAAGTCAAAATAATGACAGAGATTTCTTGGGGCTCCTGGATGGTTCAGTTGGTTGGGCAGCTGACTTTGGCTCAGGTCATGATCTCATGGTTCGTGGGTTCGAGCCCCGTGTCCGGCTCTGTGCTGACAGCTCAGAGCCTGGTGCCTGTTTGAGATTCTGTGTCTCCCTCTCTGACCCTCCCCTGCTCACGCTGTCTCTCTCAGAAAAAAAAAAAAAAAAAGGACAGAGTCTTCTTTATTTTTTACATGCCCTGAAGTGTCCTTAAGATAGCAACAAGCCAGCTGTCCAAAAGAAGCCTGCTCCAGGAGAAGACATTGTATAGTGTCCAAGGAATGACTTCCTGACAGTCGCCCAGTGGTCTCCATTGTGTCACGAGCTGGGATGGGACTGTGGCAGTCTCTCCACCATTACCCAGAGTCCTAGAAAGGCCTTGGATGCCAAATGGTTGCACCATGTTACCACCTCCCCTTCACCTGTTCCTTTTATTTTTATTTTTTGCCTACTTGCCTCGGATATTTTGAGACAGTGAAAACGTGAGTTTTATTTGTGTTTGCTCCTATGCCCATTATTATTCAAGCACTTACAATGCGCAAAAGGGGGCTTACAAGTGCTTTATTGATGAAATAATACATTTAAGAATCTAAGAGGAGCAGGTAACTTAGAAGGATTTGATAGGTGTCTCTTATCACTTGGGGCCTCACAGGACGACTTCTGGTTTTCTTTCATCCAGCATATTTGTAGAGTACCTACTTGGCTGTCCTGCCCGATATTGAGCTCTGGAAGTAACCACAGTGAGCACACTCTCCTTCCCCCCATCCAAAGAGCTCATAGTCAGTTTGGATAAAGAATTCAGGCGAAGCGACAATACAGAAATGTACTGTCAGGGGAGGTGACATTTGAATCCAGTCTTGATGGATGAGTAAGACTTCATCAGGCAAAGACACAGCCAGGAATTAACATGAGGTGGGAATCAACGTGCATAGCAGTGGGTGTGTGACATGAGGAGAGGCTAGCTGGACATCAGGGTGACAAGGAAGGTTGGTCAGAGCCTAATGGCAAAGCATCACCTATAAAAGTGGAGTGACATATATTTAGGTAAACATGTCCTGTGTCATTATTTAATAGCACCTCCTTCGGGCTTCAACAAGAATCCGGATTTGGATGATAAATTCTGTGGTCACCCACTTATAGGGCGCTCTATTCTGCCCCCCTTCTTTTATATCTTGGGGGAAAACCTTTCCTTATGCCCTGGTCCCACCTCACACCTCATGGAGGAGAAGCTCAGTTTGGGAGCTCTGTGCAGGGTGGGGGATCCCTATTCCAGGAAATGGACTGAGAAAACCAGAAAGGAGCAGAATCGTCCCAGGCCAGCAGAACTGAACACGTGTGAAAATGTGCCTGGCTGAGACCACGAGTCCTGTCCCATCCCGGAAGTCTTGCCAGCCCCCTCCCACTTACCCATGATGTTTTGTGGGAAGCTCTATGACATTTCCACAATGAGACATTTCAGTTGTGCGGGTGTCTGTTTCACTCAGCTGTGAGCTCTGATGATATTGTGTATCCACCTCACCCCTGCTCACCTCCGCACATCACCATCGGAATTATCTGCATGTTGTGACAGCTCGGGGTGACATGCCAGGATGACTGTACTAAGGGATTTCCTTGCATTATCTTGTTTAGTCCTTGTAACAATTTATAGCAGTCTCATGATTATCCCCATTTTATAGATAGGAGAGGTGAGACAATTTGCCCATGGTCACAAGCAGGAGCAGTGGGATTTGAACTCAGGGCTGTCTGATTTGGTTCTGGGGCCCCACTTTTAAAGTGGTGGCAGGGGTGCCTGGGTGGTTCAGTCGGTTAAGCGGCCGACTTCCGCTCAGGTCATGATCTCACGGTTTGTGAGCTCGAGCCCCGCGTTGTGCTCTGTGCTGACAGCTCAGAACCTGGAGCCTGCTTCAGATTCTGTGTCTCCTTCTCTCTCTGCCTTTCCCTTGCTCACTCTCTGTGTCTCTGTCTCTCAAAGATAAATAAACATTAAAAAAATTTTAAACAAATAAAGTGGTGGCAAATCAGACCCCATAGTGTTAGTGCTATAGATGTATGTATGTAGTTATGTATGTACGTATGTATGTATTTATGTTTATTTTGAGAGCTAGCATGTGCTGAAATATGCATATGAGTTGGGGAGGGGCGGAGAGAGGGAGAGAGAGAGAATCTCAAGCAGGTACCTTGCTTCAGCACAGAGCCCAATGGAGGACTCAAACTCACAAACCATGAGACCATGACCTGAGCAGAAATCAAGAGTCAGACACTTAACTGAATGAGCCACCCAGGCGCCCCAGTGTCATAAATTTAAATTTAGAAAACCTGGGCTATTCCAAAATGCTTCGTATCCAGTATCTCATTTAGATTTCTCAAGTCATGCAGAAATTTAACGTGCTAACTCCATTTTATAGAGGACCAAAGTGAGGCACAAAGGAGTTATAGGAGCTGATATTTGACCCAGACCAAGCCAGTAGCTTTCTTTACTGCTATACTCAGCTGTGGTTTCCTATAACTTAGTTAACTTCTCTGAGCCTCAGTTTCCTCTCTGGAAAAATAGGGATATTCCCAGTGCTTAACTAAAATCATTTTTCAAGGGTTAAATGAAATAACCTTTGCAAAGGGCAGTCTAAATACTCAGGAGGTACAGGGCATTAGCATTTGAGGTATTGGAGTCAAAGGACTTTAGGCAAGTCACTTAACCTCTCGGAGTCCCAGTCTCCTCATATGAGAATTACTTACAGACCTTAGGATTTGTGAAGATAAAGTGAGATGCTATTAGAATGGTACTTTTCACATAGAGCCAGTCTCTATAAATGGTAGTGATCACAAGTCCAGAGAAGGCACAGGACAGGCAACAGTAATTCTGTCCTTAATTGCCACCTCCAATGTGCACATGCCAGCAGAAGAGGATGATCTCAGACGCCCCAATGTTATTTAGATTTCAGTTGCTGCTTCCTCTTAGGATCTGGAGTCTGCACCAATACTATCTCATCAGTATCCGGTTATCTTTACATTTGTAGCTTGAGCAGTTGAAATACCAAGAAGTAAAATGACTCTCTTAGGGTTATTCAAGTTAGGAAAGTGGGGTCTTGCCCACCTGGTGAGCCCACGCTTCCTGACTACCAGTACGAGAGTCTCCCCATGTGACTTCAGAATCGGCTCTAAAAATTCACCTCCCCAAGGGCCATTTGAACTAGATTTCTGCATGCCCTGTGGTTCTAAGGTTGAGGGTTTAATGGGACACCCTTAGTTCGTTCTTGTGACAACCAGAGACTCATTGCAATGAGGCCTGTGTCCCAAGAACATTATAAAACTGAGCTGCGTCCCTAAGAGATTGGTCTCTTGGGTTAGAGAACAGCAATTTTCTCTGGCATACCGGAGCTAAATAGGAACTCCGAAGGGAAGGCTGTCCCATAGGCGCGGTTGGGAGTGAGGTAGATTTGGGGGACACGTGTGAGTTTTCCAAAGCTAAGCTCCATGGAACATCCATCAAAAACAGAGGCTTTCAACTGTTTTGACTGTGATCACAGTTTGAGATGTCTTTTACATTGTGACCCCCTATACTGAATGCATAGTTGTTGTTTTTCTCCTAATTTTTGTTAACGTTTATTCATTTTTGAGAGATAGAGACAGAGCATGAGCGGGGCGAGGGGTGGGGGGAACAAAGAGAGAGGGAGACACAGAACCCAAAGCAGGCTCTAGGCTCAGCACAGAGCTCGATGTGAGGCTCAAACTCACGAACTGTGAGATCATGACCTGAGCCAAAGTTGGACATTTAACCAACTGAGCCACATTATTTTAATTTAAATCCTTTAAAAATGTCATTTTTTGTGTGTGAGTCAAAAATGATTGGATACAGGCGCTTTTCAACTTAATATACAACTAAAACAAAATTTCCCAAAAGCAATTCCTGTATTTATTTCATGGAATGCACTGTATTTTTTATTCTATTTCATTATAAAAAATGCTGATCATAACCTAATTCATATCATGATCCACAAATAGGTCAGGCCCTATTTGGAAAACAAAACAAACAAACAAACAAACAAACACCTCTTATCCCAGCATGAGAGAGAAGTTTTTGGGTCCTTGGGTACAAGACCATGATTCTGAGAAAACAGACTGAATTTTTTAACAATTAGGGAAAAAAATTCCAACCTCAGTTATATTGTCTGTCCTGGGGTCAATGCCAATTCTACCTTCCTTGTTGATTCTTCCTACCAAAGACCACAAGGAATACACCTGTTTTTGAACAAAGTTGGGCTTATTGGCTCCTTGCAAAAGAGAGGCAGGGGCAATGTGTGAACCTGCGGGGCTGGGGGTAGGGGGGAGAAGGGTGGGGCTTCTCAGCAGGAGGGTATCAGGGCAAGGGATTGACAGGTCTTGAGTGTATGTTAGGTGATTTGGAGGAGGGTCTGAGGAAGCATGGTTTAGCTCTACACTGGTACCTTCGGAAAGTGCAGCCAATTCTATGTTTGGGTAACTTTTTATCCAAGTGGTAGAAGGAAGAGAAGGGGCTAAAGCCTTAGGTAGTAAAGAGTCAGCAGGACTGTTTGGTTATCTTTAAGTCTGGACAGAATTCTTGTCATCATCTATGTATTGAGACTGGGCTGGGCTCCGCAGTCACCCCATAGGTCATCTGTTCCTCTGTCAGGATGCCTCCCCACAGTCTCCTGGAGCGCCCCCCCCCCCCCAACCTTTCTTGCAGCAACTGGAGCCATCGCTTCTGCCCAGAGCAAGAGCCACCACAGCCACAGTGGTGCCCACCCGGGAGCCAGCCGGGCTCAAGAGCTTGGCAGGCAGGGATGGCAATTCGATGCTGGCCTGTGACTGGTTTTGCAGCCTCACCCGATTGCTGACCACTGGACTCAACCAGGACAGAGTGTCTGTGGGTGCTGCCGCTGTCATGCGGTGAGGGGGGAGGGCTGGGAAGAAATGGGGGGATCCGGACAGCTGTCGGCTGCTGGCCCCAGAGAGGCCCAGTCCCGAGGCAGTTGAGGCTTTGACAGTCATCGCTGAGGGAACCCCCGTGTTGGCCGTCCCCTGCGAGGCACTTCATGCGTGGCCCGTGGGGCTGTCCTGGTAGAACATTTCCCTCGGGGGCCCAGGGCTCTGGTCCCTCACAAGGCCCACTCGGCAGCGGAAGACACCCCCAAAGGGGAAGGCCTGGGGTGCGCCTAGCTCTGAGCCGCCGCTGACCACCTTGAGGTCACTGAAGAGCGCCCGCGGGTGGAAGCAGCAGGTGCAGGCGGGCGCCCTGGTGAGCGGGTTTGGCCTGCACACTGGAGACGCCTCCGCAGAGGACGCCGGAAGCGGCGGGGGCGGGGGCCTGCGAGGCGCACGGTGGGGCGGCCAGGCCCCCCACGCCGTGGGGCTGGCGCCGGGGCACACGGCCCCGCAGCCCGGGAAGAAGAGCCGGCACTCGGGGCGGGGCGGGCCTGTCTTCAGCGTTGACCCGGGTAAGACGCGTCCCCCGGGAGCAGGTTCGGGGGGCGTCCCGCCGGCACGCGGCCTTGCCCCCCTCGAAGTCGCCCTCAGGCATCAGTTATCGGCTCGGCGGCCGCTCTGCGCCTCAGGCAGCCGGGGAGCTCGGGGAACGCGCAGGGGCGGCGGGGCCGGAGGAGCGCGGGCAGGGCCAGCCCGACCCGCCGACGGCCTCCCGCCGCTTCCGCGGGGTGATGCGGCCGAGGCCGCGCCTCGCGGAGTCCGCGGCGTTCCCGCAGGAGCCGGCTCTGCGCCTGCTCGGACCGCGGGAGCAGCCGCGGCGGGGGCGGCGCACGTGACGTCGCTCCCCCGCGGGCCGAGCGGCCGAGCCTCCCGCCTCTCCGCGTCCTGGTGGGTGAGTTTGCGCGCGCGGGCCTTGGCACGGCGTCCCTGTCAGGGGCTGGGCCTCGCGGCCTCGCCGGCCTCCTGCGCTCGCAGGGCCAGCAGGTGCTGCGGGGCGGCGGGCTGGACGCCGGGGGCGGGGCTCGGGGCCCTCCCCGAGCAGGTGCGCCACACGCCGCTGGCTGTGACCCGCTGGGACTTTAGGCTCTACCTCTCGCTGTCCAGGCAGCTGACTGAGAATGCGCCGTGGAGGCCCGGGGGCGGGGGCGGGGCTGGGGGAGAGAAGGAAAGCGGAGCATGAAGGTGGCCGCTCAGATGTCAGGTGTCGGTGCAGCCCTGAGCCTGTGGGCAGTGAGCTCGAGCGCGGGGCTCCCGTCGCCCTCCCGCCATGTCCCACGTGCATGTGGTCTGGAGTGAGGTTCTCGCTGCTTCCGTGGTGCGGCAGCTCCAAGTTGCGCAAGTTGTTCCAGCCCCCCCCACCCCCACAGCGCCCCTGGCACCCCCAAGGCCAGGGCCTGCTTGCGGCCCTGTGCCCCAGGCCGCCACGCCCAGCCCGGCTGGGCACGGCCAGCAGGACGCCAGGCAGGGGCGGAGGCTGGAGAGCTTCACCTTGGCAGCCTGCTGCCCTTCGGCAACCACATGGAGCCGAAATACATGGACAGTGACTCAGCAAGACTTGGCCCCCCTCCCCTCTCAGGCTGCCCCCCTTGATGTTTCAGAGGAAAGCATGACCCCGATCAGAAGCAGCAAGGGGAGTGGAACTCGGGGGATTCCAGCCTTTGCGCTGGGCCAGGGACAGGTGGACCAGGCTGGTGGAGAGCCGGCTACCTGGGGGCCCTCCTGGTCTAGGTTTGTGTAGAAAATCAAATCTATTGAGCACCCAGCATTTAAGGCTCTCACAGGCTTCTGGCTATGGGGGGCAGGTAGGGTCCTGCTACTGCTACTACACTGAATGAGGGAGTGGCTTATGGGGAAAGCCTGGAAAACGGGGTCTTTTGCCCATTGATCAGGCAGCTTGTGTGTGAGGCACTGTGACTGGGAGGTCACATTTACTGCGGGCTAATTTCCGTGTGTGGGCCTTCCGCAGATATTACAGAAAGGAGCACCTTCTGGCTGGGGCGGGCTCTCAGTAGCAATAAGAAGTGAGAGGGGGTCTGTGTCATTGCTCCAGAGCTCTGGTATATGGGCAGGGCTGAGCTTCCAAAGGGGGTTCTAAATAGTCCGGGGTCCAAGAACTTTCCTCCTCTTTTTCCAACTTGGAGGTCTCCACCTCCTCTTCCTGAGATCCCCAGCTCCTCTAAATGTGACTGTGGCCGAGGGGCTGTATAATCCTAGTTTAACCTCTCACCAGTTGCCTTTTACATTTTAAGAATATGAGGCCCAGAGGAGTCAGGTAAAGTACCAGGGTCACAGTTCGGCCCGTGGTGGAGCCAGCATTTGAATCTAGGTTCATCGAATGCCAAAGCACAGTTTCTGTCCACTGATCTGTGCCTGTCTTCCTCTTCAAGGTCAGGGTCTGGATTTGGGGATCGCTTAAGCCGGTGGTAGCACTTCTGGTTAGACCTGGTTTCCGCAGTGTACTTGGAGAAAATCATTCCCCTCCCCCATCACGTGTGGACGAGGGGGCACCAGTCAGAGGAATGGCTGCTGGCCTTGACTTCCCGATATGAGTTGGAATCTGGGCCCTCGCAATTTCATCAGCCGAGCCCTCCCACATTGTGGCTTTCTTCCCAGAATCCCACTTCTCTCATTTGTTACACGTTGAGAACAATACAAACCTCTTCAGGCCTGAGCTGTTAGTGTAAAAGGCCCAGCAGAGCGCCTGGCACAAAATAAGGTGTCCATTTAGTAAAGTGGGTTAAGTGACTTGTTCAAGGTTTGGATTTGCACCCAGGTTGGTCTGACTCCAAAGCCTAGTGCTCTTTCTACCTACATGTGGTTCCTTCCAATCTCTCTTTTGGCATTCTGTTCTTAAAATGTGTAATTGATTTGTCATACGGTAACTTGGGATGGATTATTTGCTAGAGAGAAGACTGTTCTCTTGGGGAGATAGTAAAGCCTTGTTCCCTGTTGGTGTTATCTTCTGTGACAGGGACAAGTAATCATGTAGCTTTCCTCATCCCGCTCAGTCCCTGGGGCTTGTGACTTAAGAACAAACACCTCATATCATTGTAAAGTTCAAAGTCTGGAAATTCATCATGTTTGGTGATAGCTCTTTCCCAGGACCTGGGGCAGGTTTGGGCATTTTACAGCAGTGGACACAAAGAAGGCAAATAGGCTTTGGCCAAGGGGTAGCTGAGCATTTGCTGATGGGGGTCAGATGCAAGCAGAAGGAGGGCAAGGAAAACCTTGTAGATGTTTTGTTACCAGCCCCGGGCAGCATGTGCTGAAGCCCGGGGATCGAGGGGTCAAATGGTGCCCAGCACTCACATCCCCTAATTGTTTAGAGGCAGCGTACAGAACAGATAGGCAGGGCAGCCTTGAGTTAGATGCCAAGGCCCTGTGACCTCGGATAAGAAGTGTGACTTCCTGCAAAACAGGAACAAATAGGACTTTTTTTTGCAATTAACTTCAAAAAGTACAACAAATGGCTGTGCCTGGGTGGCTCAGTCAGTTAAGTGTCCGACTTCTGCTCAGGTCATGATCTCCCAGTTCACAGGTTTGAGCCCTGCGTCAGGCTCTGTGCTGACAGCTTGGAGCCTGGAGCCTGCTTCAGTTTCTGTGTCTCCCCCCGTCTCTTTCTGCCCCTCCTCTGCTTGCTCTCACACACACTCTCTCTCTCTTAAAAATAAACATTTAAAAAGTTACAATAAACCTTGTTATGAAAAATTAAAAATAAAGGGGCGCCTGGGTGGCTTAGTCGGTTGAGCGTCCGACTTTCGCTTAGGTCATGATCTCGCGGTTCGTGGGTTCGAGCCCCGCGTCGGGCTCTGTGCTGACTGCCAGCTCAGAGCCTGGAGCCTAATTCAGAGTCTGTGTCTCCCTCTCTCTCTGACCCTCCCCTGCTCACGCTGTCTCTCTCTCTCTCTCTCTCTCTCTCTCTCCTAGAAATAAATAAAACATTAAAAATTTAAAAAAGGAAAAATTAAAAAGAAAGAGATTAAAGTGAAAAAGACCTTCTTCAGCCAGTTCTCCTCCCCAAGAGATTCCCACTGTGAACTGGTGGGTGTATCTCCTTTCACACATGTTTTCATGTGTGCACCAGGCACATTTACACACATAGTTTTCCTTTACAAAAATGGTACAAGCCATAACACTTTCACTTTACCTACGGAGAAATTGATTCCCAGAGAAAGTGATGTGCACTAGGTCACACAAAAGGTAGATTGAAACAGGGCTGGATCTGAGTCCCTGCCTTTTGACTCGAGGTCCAAATCTGAGGTCCAAATCTCAGGCCACGGCCTACCCTGCCTCACAGCCTCAGGGCCCAGCATATTCCAGTAGAGCACTCTAGGGCACACACACCCACACAGTTAACCTTGTGGATAAGCAGAGGAAATGGTCCAAATATTTAACACCATGCATGATGCAGTCTCAGCCAATCAGAACCCACACTGTCTGGAAGTGGCCTTCCTGAGGTTACTGGCTAAATATTGGCCCTGCATGTAGGGGTCTCATTTCACATTGTACCAGTCTCTCAGTGCATAGCTGGGAAGGGGATACAGAAGGGGGAGAAGGAGAGGAAGGGAGGGAGGTAGGAAGGAAGGAAGATGCCAAATGGTCTTAAATAACACCACAGAGGAAGAAAGAAAATGCTTTCAACAGAATCACAGTGTTATTGACAGTATCTATCTATTTTTAAAAATAAGGACAAGGGAGGGACGCCTAGGTGGCTAAGCCGGTTAAGTGTCCGACTTCGGCTCAGGTCATGATCTGACTGTTCATGGGTTCAAGTCCCGTGTCAGGCTCTGTGCTGACAGCTCAGAGTCTGGAGCCTGCTTCAGATCCTGGGTCCCATCTCTCTCTGCTCCTACCCTGTTTGCACTCTGTCTCTTTCTCTCTCTCAAAAATAAATAAAAATAAGGACAAGGGAGATCATGCTACTTGAGAAAAGCATGTTGCTTGTGAGAGAGGAAGAGCAATAATGAAAAAGGAAATAAATAGAGAGGAATAGTTTGGCAGAATTACATTTGGAATACAGCTTTGCACTCAGTGGCTCTGTGACCTTGGACAAATGACTTAATCTCCTTGAACTTCCTTTCTCTAAACATCTGTGAATGTGACAGGGAGGAAAGGAACAAAGAGTAATTTAACCAAGATTACATCAGCTAAGGGTCAGATAGACTGAGAGGTCTGAGGGACTTTCAGTCTGGTGAGCTCATATGTAGTTCAAGTCAGGGGTGGTCCAGGGAATTCCAGATGAGGGTCTCAAGGCTTTTCTCACCCTGAATTTGAGCTGATGGGGATTCCAAGTTAAACCTCTAAATAAGTTTCATTCTTTATAACATTTTTTTTTAAGTTTATTTAGTTTGAAAGAGAGAGAGAGCGAGCATGAGGAGGGCAAGGGCAGAGAGAGAGAGGGAGAGGGAGAAAGAATCCCAAGCAGGCTCTGCAGTGTCAGTGTAGACCCAGACTCGGAGTTCGAACTCAAAACCTGTGAGATCATGACCTGAGCCAAAACCCAAAGCTGGGCACCTAACCAACTGAGCCACCCAGGTGCCCCAATAAATTTCATTCTTTGAAGTCCTGTGGTTTGTGTGGTAGAGACTGGGATGACTATTGAGGGATATGGAGGTATAATCACAGAGGCAAGTATAAGGAGGAGAAAGTGAAGAGTGGGGTGTCTTTCAACCTCTTTGGTTTATGGGGCAAGCTTTTGACCGGGTTTTTACACCACAAGCATACTTTTTGCCTGCTTTAAAAACCATGAATAACCATAAAAGACTTGCGGAGTGGTGAACATTCAGTTTTATTCCAGAAGCCCGGAGTTCTCCTCACTGCATCAGCTTCACTGACCAGCAGAGGGCAGTGCAGATGGTGACATCACTGCAGGTTGTTTGGTGCAATGGAGCGACTTTTTAAAATTTGTTACCCCAATTGCGGCAAAACAAAACAAAACAAAACAAAAAAACCATGTAACATAAAATTTAGCATTGAAACCACTTCTAATTGTATAGTTCCTTAGTTTTAAGTATATTCACATTGTTGCACAGTGTCCAGAACATTTTTATCTTACAAAACTGAAGACTGTAGACCCATTACAGGACACCTCCCCCTTTTCTCCTCTCCGTACCCCCTGGCAAGCCACCGTTCTACTTTCCATTTCTGGGAATTTGACTACTCTAGAAAGCTCGGAGGAGTGGAGTCATCCAGGGCTTGTCTTTGTTTCACTAGCTTATTTCTCTTAGCATACTGTCTTCAAGGTGCATCCACGCTGTGGCATGTGGTGGACTTTAACTTCCCTCTTGAAATGAGTATTTTTGCCATTTGCACAACATACAGATGGCACGAATCTCCTCTTCCTCGGTTTGCACTCTTCCTGGTATGTCATGTATTTGGAAGTGCAGGCATCAGTGCCTCCCTTCAACTCCTGCGTGTGCGAGCCACATACGTGCATTCACTGAGCTGCTCAAATGTGGGCTAACTGAAGGATGGGGAAGGAACAGGAAACTAGCACACCCATTCAGCGGGCAGCTCCTGCTAAGGGTGTCTTATATGCATAAGACAGGACGTTGTTCATATACCCCTTGTAACTCGGTGTTTCCATATCTTGGAATCCGTTGAAAAGGATGACTCAAGGAAGAAAAAAGGATCCACGTTTAAAACATTGAGAGTGGCATCAGTGGTGGTGTGCAGCTCACAGCTCCCTGCACGAGAGAATGTGCTCTGAAGCCAGCAGTGAGCTCACAGCCTCCAGCTGCTGCCCATTTGAGATCTGCCCCACATTTGGGCCAAGTCTATACTCTTCTAGGCAATTGGAAGAGACGACCCTTAGCGGGTAGGCTTTAAGCTAAACCCTGAAGGATGAACAGGATTTACTCAAAGAGCAGATAGAAGAGTGTTCTAGGAGAAAAGTTATTCATTAGCCAGCCTGTGAGCAGAACTTCACCCCTCCACCTTGGTTGCCAGGGTTTGTGCTCCCATCGAACCCATCTTGTTCCCACAAATGGCTCCAAACATGCCCTCACCTTGAATCTGCAAATGCTACTTCCAGTGAATGATGCCTGGCCAGCCAGGGACCTCTTGTAAATCCCCTGGATCCTTAAAATAGACTTGCTAAGTATTGATATAGTGATCAAGGTCATATGTCATCTCCTAGGTGGGTTAGAAACAGAAAAGGAAGTAGAATGGACTTCGGAACACTGGGGAAATCTATGCTAACACAAAACTTGTTCATTTCAGCTCTGGTGTAAATATCATAGAGGAATGAGCTCAGATTCCAATAAAAGAACAGCCACTCCTGCAACCCTTATCAAAATAACACCAGCATTCTTCACAGAGCCAGAACAAACAATCCTAAAATTTCTATGGAACCAGGAAAGATCCTGAATAGCCAAAGCAATCCTGAAAAAGAAAACCAAAGCTGGAGGCATCATAAGTCAGTACTTCAGGCTGTATTACAAAGTTGTAACCATCAAGACAGTTGGGACTGGCACAAAAACAGACACTGAGATCAATGGAACAGAATAGAGAACCCAGAAATGGACCCGCAAACGTATGGCCAACTAATCTTTGACAAAGCAGGAAAGGGTATACAATGGAAAAAAGACAGTCTCTTCAGAAAATAGTGCTGGGAAAACTGGACAGTTACATGCATCAGAACGAAGCTGGACGGCTTTCTTATACCATACATAAAAATAAACTCAAAATGGATGAGAGACCTAAAGGTAAGACAGGAAGCTATCAAAGTCCTAGGGGAGAAAACAGGCACCAACCTCTTTGACCTCGGCTGCAGCAACTTCTTACTTGACACGTCTCCAGAGGCAAGGGAAACAAAAGCAAAAATGAACTATTGGGACCTCATCAAGATAAAAATCTTCTGCTCAGTGAAGGAAACAATCAGCAAAACTAAAAGACAATCAGTGGAATGGGAGAAGATATTTGCAAATGACATATCAGATAAAGGGTTAGTATCCAAAATCTATAAGGAATTTATCAAACTCAACACCCCCAAAACAAATAATCCATGAAGAAATGGGCAAAAGACATGAATAGACCCTTTCCCAAAGAAGACATCCAGATAGCCAACAGATACATGAAAAGATCCTCAATGTCACTCATCGTCAGGGAAATACAAATCAAAACTGCAATGAGATACCACCTCACTTCTGTCAGAACGGCTAAATTAACAACTCAGGCAACAACAGATGTTGGCAAGGATGTGGAGAAAGAGGAACACTTTTGCACTGCTGGTGGGAATGCAAACTGGTGCAGCCACTGTGGAAAACAGTATAGAGGCTCCTCAAAAAATTAAAAATAGGACTACCCTACGACCAGCAATTACACTGCTAGGTATTTACCCAAAGGCTACAGAAATGCTGAGTTGAAGGGGGCACATGCACCCCAATGTTTATAGCAGCTCTATCAACAATAGCCAAACTATGGGAAGAGCCCAAATGTCCATCAACTGATGAATGGATAAAAAAGATGTGGTGTATATATTCAATGGAATATCACTCAGCGATCAAAAAGAGTGAAATCTTACCATTGGCAACGACGTGGATGGAACTAGAGTGTAAACAAAATAAGTCAGAGAAAGACAAATACCATATGATTTCACTCATATGTGGAATTTAAGATACAAAACAGATGAACATGGGGGAAGGGAAGGAAAAATAAGGTAAAAACAGAGAGGGAGGCAAATCATAAGAGACTCTTAACTACAGAGAACAAACTGAAGGTTGCTGGAAAGGAGGTAGGTGCGAGGGATGGGCTAAATGGGTGATGGGCATTAAGGAGGGCACTTGCTGGGATGAGCACTGGGTGTAATATATAAGTGATGAATCATTAAATTTTATTACTGAAAAAATATTTTTTGATTAATACATTAATTAAAATATCAGAAGTAAAAACAAAGCAACAAACAAAACTAGCCATTCCTACCTGCTCTTGTGGGCAGAAGATGACTGTGTTAAACTTAGGCCACCTGTCCACCAGCACCTGAAGCTCAAATGAGCCCCTCTGGTTTGCATGGGAGATTGCACCATAAACCTGTAGCAGCCCAAATAATAGTGTGCCTCCAGACAGTGGGGGCATCCTATGCCTGTGAATAAATCTTGAAATAAATTCATACCAGGGCTTCCAGGGTTGGTGTCTGTGGACAGTGTGGTCACCACTGCAACCTTTTCCACCTGGCAAGGCTGGCAAGCTGCCCTGGGAGTTCAGCTTCCGGTGTGTGTCTTCCTGGGGGCGTGTGACAGGAAGGCAGGAGGGGAGCCATGGATATAACGTTCAATAGCGGCTTGGCTTGTTCTCTATGTGATGTGTCCTTCTCAGGCCTAAATTGCCTAGTACAGGAGCTGAAGGCTGGAAAAACTGCAAACAAGGTGATGCACCCAAACCTTCCTGCATTTTCAAAGAAACCCCAGGAGTGGGCGTAGCTCAGCAGCGCCACACCCTGGAGCAGCCACCTTTGACTCTGTCAGAGTAGGGGAACCTGCCAGGACATGTTGGAAATGGGGTGGGGTAAATAAAAGAAGAGCTACATGTCTGGCATCAGTACATGCTCGGCAACAGACATGCTCCAGGCCTGTCTCTAGGAAGCCTAATTCCATGTGGTCCCCTGTCAAGGGCAGGCTGGGAGCTTGTCGCTCTGCCCAGAGTCACCCTTCCCAGTCAGTGGCATTGGAGTTCATCCGCTTTTGCCTGGAATCCAGCGACTGGACGGGCACTGGGCAGCATGGGTTGTTAGCAAACTGATCAAATGAGTGATGGGCAGGGAGTCAGGGAGTGTGTGCTCATGGCCCCATGTTTCCTGGAATGGGGGTTCTTTGATAACACATTTTGAAATAGGCTGGGAACTTTGGTGTAAGACATCCGTTTTCAGAGACTGGGAGGGGGGTGCAAGGAGGAACCTCCTCCCCACCCTCTCTCTCCCCCTTTCTCTTTCTGTCTCATTAAAAAAATTTTTTTAAAACATTTTTATTTATTATTGAGAGACAGAGAGAGACAGAGCATGAGCACGCGAGGGGCAGAGGTAGAGGGGGAGACACAGAATCTGAAGGAGGCTCCAGGCTCTGAGCTGTCAGCATAGAGCCCAACGCTGGGCTCAGACTTACAGACCATGAGATCGTGACCTGAGCCAAAGTCAGAAGCTTAACTGACTGTGCCACCCAGATGCCTCACTTTCTGTCTCATTTTAAACCACTTTTATAGTGAGAACTCTCTACTGTTACACCTCCTTATACTCCTATTCTGGCAGCTGTTATAGAGACCAACCACAAGAAGGGCTAAAAAAGAACCATCAACTGAGAGAACACAAGAGAATAGTTATGCCGAGTTAGGTCAGGCTTACTACTAGAGATTGGTATAAAATAGAGAAGAATAAATTAAAAAGATGATATTAAAACAAAAGTCTAAGCATCCACAAACAGGAAGAGAGAACATTTTTTCATGAGAGCAAAATTTAAATAAAATTCACCAATAATAAGAGTGAAGAAAGGAAAATAATATTTATTCATAACAATAAATAGCCAAAAACGTTTCAGTAGTTGTACATGAGGTACTGTCTGAGCACTTCACGGGTCTCACACGCTCCTCACAAGGACTGTTTGAGAATAAAAGCCATTATTCCCAATGAAAAGATAATGACCCAGAGGCCTGACAGATAAAACAAATTTTTCAGGGTCAGCTAGGGAGTGGCGAAGATGGGATTCCAACCCAGGAAGTCTCACTGCAAAGCCTATAGTCAAAATTGGATGAAAAGCTTCAGCTGTTTTTATTCACATTACTACTTTTTTTTTCTTTTGAGAGAGAGAGAGAGAGGGCGCGCATGGGTAGGGGAGAGAGGCAGAGGAAGAAAGAGAGGAATCCCAAGCAGGCCCCACACTCAGCCCTGAATTCGATGTGGGACCCCGAACCCACGACCCTGGGATCTTGACCTGAGCCGAAATCAAGAGTCGGAAGCTCAACTGACTGAACCACCCTGGAGCGGCCATTCATATACTCACATCACTTCTGATATCAAAGGCGAATGTTTTGCTTTACCTCCCAACACCAACTACGTGGTGTCTTTTCCGACACCCACGTCTAAGACTGTCTGTTGCCAACCAGATGTCCAGCAATTCAGTTCAGTTCTGTCACTACCCAGAGTTAGCACAGACCCACAGGTTAAGGACTCAGTTCCACAGGACTGTTTCCACTTCAGATGCCAGACCTGGGCACCTGTACTGACAGATCGGCTATAAATCAGAGGTTCCCATGACTTCCTCTTCAGCCTTGATAATTTGCCAGAATGGCTCACAGAACTCAGGAAGGCACTCCATTTATGTGTACTGATTTATTAGGAAGGACACAAATGAATAGCCAGATGAAGGCATACGAAGAGAGTTCCAGAAATATCTTGTGTGCAGAAGTCCCCCCCCCCCTGTCCTTGTGGCTTTGGGACAAGCCACCCTTTTGTCATGTGAATTTGCTCACCAAACAGGAAATTCTATCATTTAGGGTTTTTTTTAAATGTTTATTTTTGAGAGAGTGAGTGGGGGAGGGGCAGAGAGAGAGAGAGGGGAGACAGAGGATCTGAAGTGGCAGAGAACCCAATGTGGGGCTCAGACTCACAAACCAAGAGATCATGACCTAAGGCGAAGTCAATGCTCAACTGACTGACCACTCAGGCGCCCTTTATTTAGGGGTTTTTATGGAGGTTCGAATACATAGGCATGATTGATTAAGTCATTGACTAAATTCCATCTCCATCTCCTTTCCCCTCCCCAGAGACTGGAGAATGAGGCTAGAAGTTCTAAACTGCTAGTCACTTGGCTGGTACCTCTGGCAACCAGCTCCCTTCCCCTCCTGAAGCCCTCTAGGGGCCCACTTAAAGTCAGCTCATTAGCATAAGCTCAAGTCTGTTTGAAAGGAGTTATGAATAACAAGAGATTCTCCTGCTACCCCAATGCTTAAGAAATTCCCAGGGCTTTAGGGGCTCAGTGCCAGGAACTGAGGACAGAGACCAAATATATATATTTCTTATTATGTCACACAGCAGAACAAAATTAAGAGATGTATTGGGTCAGGGGTCCCCAAGACCGCTCTCAGGCTCAGTGATTTGTTGGAAAGACTCACAGAGCTCAGAAAAACTGTTTTTTTTCTTCATGGTGTGGTTTATTACAGAAAAGAGATACAGTTTAAAATCAGCAAAGAGAAAAAGACACATAGGCTGGAGTCCAGGTGAAGGCAGGCATGACCTTCTAGCTGTCCTCTCCCAGTGGAGTTGTACAGATAGTGTCCTGTTCTACCAGTGAGGTGTGACAGCACACACAAATTGTTACCAACCTGGGGAACTCACCTGAGCCTTGGTGTCAGAGTTTTTGTTGGGATTCGGTCATACAAGCATGGCGGCCAGCCCGGAGGTCACCCTGATGATACAGTGTGGCACAAGACTCCAGGTGAATGAAAAGAAGGATTAATCATAAATCACATTGTTAGCATAAATTATTCAGCATAGACCACGGTCTCAGATATTCAGAGACATCCTTATCAGGCTGGAGGGCCCATCGGCTCACTTATGTCTGCCAAGAGCTGCTGGTTTGGGAAGGTGCCAAGGTTCTAGAAACCCAGGCCTGTCAGGTTAATCATTTACTACTCAGTTATGTTTAAGATAAAAGTAAATAACACGCAATAAAAGACAACGATGTAAAGCAACTGAAGGTTAACATTGTCCAAAAATGGTTTTAAAAAAGAAAGGAAAATAATATTAGACTTGAGGTCTGTAAGAAGTTTTCTGACAACTCCCTCAGAAAAAGATCTCTTGGGCACACCTGGCTGGTTCAGTCCAAGGAGCATGTGACTCTTGATCTCGGAGTTGGGAGTTTGAACCCCACGTTGGGTGTAGAGATTATGTTGGGCGTAGAGATTACTTAAAAATAAAATCTTTTAAAAAAAGGAAGGGCGCTGGGGTGGCTCAGTCGGTAAACATCTGACTTCAGCTCAGGTCATAATCCCACTGTTCGTGAGTTTGAGCCCCAGGTCTGGTGTTATAGCCCAAGGATAAGAATAAATAGAATTGTAATAGCAGTTTATAAAGTTTTCAGCGATAACATTATTAGTAATAATATCAACATTGTTGTTCTGAAGTTGCTATATGTATATACACACTGACATAATGATTAGGCAATTAAGTAAACAATTATGTTAATCTAAATAATTATACTAATGTCATTAGGATCCAAGATTTTCACTGTAAGAGGGAAGACCTACAGATAAACAAAAACAAAGACATTACATAGAAACAATGTAATCTGAAATCTGCTTTGGCAAAGATCAGTGATGAATTTTCCCCTTAGGAAAAGTAAAATGCAAATACATGTTTTCAGATCATACACATTATTCATGTCCCAGCTGAAAAAAGCCCAGAAACAATGATCAACTCTGTTTATGATCTCTTAAGATAATTTCCCAGTGAAAGAAACTATTGCCCTTGAAGAGATGGTTGATGCAGGTCTGAGAAAGAGAATGAACGAGATAAGCCTGGAAGATCTTTTTGAAGCTGAAGGAAAGGAAGTTGTCAAAGAATAGTGGAATCATGTCAAAGGACTCAGAAACTAACGTGAAGGGAGTCCCACTGACCAAGAACTCAGTGGATAGAAACTTTTCAAAAACGGTAAAACCCAAGGGTTCATAATGATACCAAAAATACAAAGATCTTTGCTAATCAACTCATTGTTCTAAAAGCTGCTAAATAAAAAAGTTAAGAATTGATTCTGCTTTTCCTATACTAACGCTGTCTCACCGAATAAGTATTATGGAACAGTTCTTTGGAGGAGAATTCCAGCTAATGAATGCAGAAGGAATGACAGAATTAGAATGTCACCAATATTGGCTCATGTTATATGGCCATTGGATGGTACCTGTCTGGAGCATGTTTTTGAAGGAAACAGCATGGACGGTCCAGCTTGCTTCGAGGCCAGATAGTGTTGCTGAACGTGGGCTCTGACTGATTTGGAGCAGCGCTTCTCCAAGGCTGGTCCCTCAAACAGCATTATCGGCATTACCTGGAAACAGACTCCCAAGAATGCTCGAAAAAATAAAGACTATCCACTAAACAAAACAAAACACCATTTTGTAATTGTTAATGCACTTAGGCAAATGTCATCAATGGCTCCTAAAACTGATAGGTGAATGGCCAGTGGGGAACTTCGTAATGGTTGGAAAAGTCTGACAAAAAGTCAGTACTCCATGGATCAGTACTGACCATAGAGATGGTCACACTTTATGTGCCTCCTAATGAGATGCAGTAAGAAGGTCACAACCACAGTCATGCAGTGTTCTTGCTACAGAATTAAACCTGACCCTGATTAAGTTCTCCATCTAATTGCAAGTTTGCAAGAAATACAGATTGCAGAAAAACAGGTTAAACAACACACAGGCTTCAGAAAAACAGGTTACACAAATCCAGAATGTGGGAACGTCTCTTGGACAATCTTTTTCAACAAGTAATTTGAAAGGAGATAAAAATGAAGTGAGAAATCTTGTTTGAATTTTGATTTAAACAAATCAACCGTAAAGAGATGTAACAGCAAGAGATTATGAATTATTTTATCCATGTTAACTGCATTGGGTACATTTGCAAAAGCCATCTTATAGATACATAGTGAAGTATCTGCAGGTACTATGATATGGTGTCTGGAATTTGTTTCAAAATAATCCATACTTGATGGTATGTATGGGGGGAAGGTTTACTATCTTTTGTGTTTGTCATTCTATCATGGATACTCAAAATTTAAAAGCCTTTCAAAAAATATTTGGAGCATGTTCCCACCCTCCTAGGCAAAGCCAGTCTCCCAATATTGAAAGCCAGTTGAAAATGCTGACTGTAGGGGCTCCCAGCCTCCTTTATAACCAGGACACAGGCACCCGACACAGACACTACCAATCATATTCGCTGTTCCTTGACTTTGGATAAGCAGCCTGGTGGCCCGGGACTTGGGAGTATCAGCAGCAATTCCAGTGGCAACACTTAATATTCTCGATCAGAGGTGCTGGGGGTGCAGATCTTCGGTGTCTGGGCACCTGCAACATGATTAGGTAGATGGTTCCAGGCTAAGTAACATTTAGGCTATATCCTAAGAGACATTCAAGCCCATCTAGATGGAGATTCAGGTGGTTCACCCATTTTCTATTCCTTTTCTGCTTAAAGAGAACTTCCATGAATTACCACCAGATGGCGGTCTAACACCCACCATCTGCCTTCTGTCCTTTACCATGCTACCCATGAATACAAGTGAACCTTACTTTCTGCTAAAGACACCCCCACTTGCCTTCTCAAGAATATCACTTTAGCCATTTACCCCCCTTTCCCAGAATCATTGATTTTTTGTGCTCTTATTGGGTCATTCCCTCCAGCATACGAGACTATCATTTTTCCCGTCTTAAAAGAAATAGCTTCTCTTGAATCACTGACACTTCATTTCCTTGCTCCTATTTGTCTGAACTGCTGTCTCCATTTCCTCTTCTGCAGTCGTCTCTTTGAACGGCTCCAGTCAGGCTTCAGTTTCCCTCAGTTTATGGAGGGGCATCATCAAGTAACCGGCAACTTCCACCTTCTTACATCCAATGGTCAACGATCAGTTCTCATCTTATTGGACCCATCAGTAGGATTTGTATACTTCTCTTTCCTTGATGGACACATTTATCTTCAAGGGTTCCCTGAATGCTTCTATCCTAGTCAAAGAAGAAGTGGGAAGAGGAAAAAGGGAAGGGGAAGGGAAAGCAGATGTTGAGTATTTACTAAAAATCAGACACTGCTCAGTACTTTTTATAAATTACCTCATTTATTTTTTTTTTTAAATTTTTTTTAATGTTTTATTTATTTTTAGGAGAGAGAGAGAGACAGTGTGAGCAGGGGAGGGTCAGAGAGAGAGGGAGTCACAGACTGAAACAGGCTCCAGGCTCCGAGCTGGCAGTCAGCACAGAGCCAGACGTGGGGCTCGAACCCACGAACCGCGAGATCATGACCTAAGCGAAAGTCGGACGCTTAACCGACTAAGCCACCCAGGCGCCCCACCTCATTTAGTATTCATAGCAATTCAGTGAGATATGTGCTATTTCTTCAGATTCTGCAGGTGACAGTCTGTAGATCCATAGAGATTCTGGTCCCTAAAACCATTTTCACACTGAAAAATTTGTTGGAAAAATAGCTGATTTCACATTTGGAGAAGGCAGATTTTTTTTATAAGACTTTTTTTTTTTTAAGTTTTAGGAAGTTTTTTATTCTACAAAGCCAGAAAATATTTTAAAATTAATGAAATCATGTCAGATGAACACAGCAGATTACCTAAAAGGAAAACCATTGACCAAAGTTGTCACAATTTGAGCTCAAAAAGAAGAGCAATGATTGTAGAATATAGAAGGGCATTCAGTCTGAATCCACAATGATCCACTGAAAGTTACAGAAAAAAAACCATGAATGGGTATAAAAAGAAGTTGATGAGTATTGTTGGTTCATTTATTTCATTTTTAAAAATCAGAAAATTTCTAATGCTAAATAGCTTTTTTTTTTTTTAAAGATCGTATGTTTGAAGAATTTCAGACCTAATGAAATTCAGGAGTTGTAAATTGAACAGACTGGTACTCTTCATTTGGGTTCAAAATAATCAACATTTGACATATTTTCAGGCATCCATGACCCTGTAGCCCCTAATTAGTGCATATGTCTTATAAATACAGTGATATTTTCTTATATAACCACCAAACAGTGATCAAACTCAGAAAACCTGGCTTTAATACAATATAATTAACAGTATTATTAATACATAGTCCATATCAAAATTGTTCTAATTTATCCCAATAATGTCCTTTATAGAAATTTATTTATTTATTTTAAAAAAAATTTTAAAAATATTTAACGCTTATTCATTTTTGAGAGACAGAGTGAGACAGAGTGCTGGGGTGGGGAGGGACAGAGAGAGAGAGAGAGAGAGAGAATCTGAAGCAGGTTCCAGGCTCTGAGCGGTCAGCGCAGAGCCTGATGCGGGGCTCGAACCCACAAACTGTGAGATTATGACTTGAGCTGAAGTCGGATGCTTAACTGACTGAGCCACCCAGGCACCCCCACAATTTATTTTTTGGACAGCTTTTAATATGTTGACACACTTTGCACTTACCTGCAATTGCTTTAGTCCTCTTTAACCTGAGACAGTTTTTCAGATTTTCATTTTCATTCATGATATTGATGTTTTTGAAAAGTACAGACCAGTGTTTTTCAGAATACCCCAAATTTGTGTTTGAGTACTTACTTGTTAATCGATTAAAGTTATGTGGGATGTACCTGATATACAAACTCAAGATTGTATTTTTCTCAGTGCACCGCATCAAAGCACAGGATGTTGGTAATTTTGATGGCTTGGCTGAAGGTATCCACCTAACTAGAATGTGTTTTCTGATGCAAGGAGGGGTGGAGGTAGAATGACACTGATAAAACCATGTGAACTATCCAAATTTCTGTTCATCTTAAATATCCGCAGTAGTTGTATGGCCCTAAGACTAGGGAAGAATGAAACATTAGCTACAGAGAGAGGTCTTTTATATTTGCATTTCTTAATACCCCGTCCAATTTGTTCACACTCGCAGCAGCCAGCTGTAGAGCCTGGGTCTCGTGGGGCGCCGACCACCTGGACTTCCATCATATGCTTTCTTTCCTTCTTTTCCCCTCCTGAGGTCAGGAGTCATGGATGCCATGCTGAGTGGCCAGTTGTGGGAGGGGGTGAGCGGGCCACATGACTGTGGAGGACAAAGGGGTGTGGGCTGCAGAGAGGCACCCAGCACGGCAGGACACATAGCCCCACGGGACCCTCAAGACAGAACTGGACTCGGTGGAGCACACTCTTTGGAAGCGGCTCCCCGACTGACTGCCCCCGAAGGCCGGTGACATTTGTGTCAATGTGAAGACTGACTTCAAATCCCAGCTGGCCCGCTGCCAGAAGCTTCTGGAGGGACTTGGAGCCAGAACTGGTACAGTGAGATCTGTATTCACCCTTGAGCCGGGCCACCAACCCTGCCATCAACACTGCCCTGCAGCTGCGGAGGGGGGACAGCTTCCAGGCCTTGCAGGTGGCTGCCAGTCCGCCCTCTGGGGAGCTTGTAGAGGAGCTGGAACCGGTGTTTCACAAGAACCCCTGACCCAGATCCACAAATCCATCTCCTGTCTTCAGGGTCATACCAAGTGATTGTGGTCAGGACAGGAAGAGCTAACGGTCTAATCTCTGCTACAGGAGACTTTTCCTCCTCTCCCTATAAAGTCTTTTCAAGTTTTGTTGATTGTTTCCTTCGCTGTGCAGAAGCTCTTTATTTTGATGAGGTCCCAGTGGTTCATTGTTGCTTTTGTTTGCCTTGCTCCAGGAGCCATATCTAGAAAGAAGTTGCTGTGGCTGATGTCAAAGAGGTTGCCGCCTGTGTTCTCCTCTAGGATTTTGATGGTTTCCTCTCTCACATTTAGGTCTTACGTCCATTTTGAATTTATTTTTGTGTATGTAACAACGTTGTCCAGTTTCATTCTTCTGCATGTTGTTGTCCAGTTTTCTCAGCACCATTTGTTGAAGAGATTGTCTTTTTTTCCATTGGACATTCTTTCCTGCTTTGTTGAAAATTAGTTGACCATAGAATTGTGTGTCCATTTCTGGGGTTTCAACTCTGTTCTGTTGATCAGTATGTCTGTGTTTATGCCAGTACCATACTGTCCTGATGACTAAAGCTTTGTAATATTGCTTGAAGTCTGGAATCGTGATGGCTCCAGTTTTGTTTTTCTTTTTCAGTATGTTTTGGCTATTCAGGGTCTTTTGTGATTCCACACAAATTTGGGGATTATTTGTTCTAGCTCTGTGAAAAATGCTGTTGGCATTTGATAGGGATTGCATTAAGTGTGTAGATTGCTTTAAACAGTATAGACGTTTTAACAATTGTTCTTCCAGTCCATTAGCATGGAATATATTTCCATTTCTTTGAGTTCTCTTCAATTTCCTTCATCAGTGTTTTATAGTTTTCAGAGTACAGGTCTTTCAACTCTTTGGTTAGATTTATTCCTAAGCATCTTATGGTTTTGGTGCAATTGTAAATGGGATTGATTCCTTGATTTCTCTTTCTGATGCTTCATCATTTGTATATGGAAATGCAGCAGATATCTGTACATTGATTTTATGTTCTGGAACTTTGCTGAATTTGTTTATTCTAGCAATTTTTTGTTTTGGGTTTGTATAAAAGTATTTATTTATTTTGAGTGAGCGAGAGCGTGTGAGCATGCATGAGCGGGGAAGGGACAGAGAGGGAGAGGGAGAGAGAGAATCCCAGGCAGGCTGCATATTTTCAGCACAGGGCTTGAGCCCACAAACTACGAAATCATGACTTGAGGTGAAACCAGGGGTCAGATGCCTAACTGACTGAGCCACTTATGCACCCCATTTCTTTGGTGGAGTATTTTGGGTTTTCTATGTAAAGTATGTCATCTGCAAATAGGGAAAGTTTGACTTCTTTGTCTTTTATTTCTTTTTATTGTCTGTTTTCTGAGGCTAGGACTTCCAGTACTATGTTAAATAACAGTGGTGAGGGTGAACATCCCTGTCTTTTTACTGACAGTACAGGTAAAGCTATCAGTTTGCCCCCTTGAGGATGGTATTAGTTGTGGATCTTTCATATATAGCCTTTATGATTGAGGTATGTTCTCTCTATCCCTACTTTGTTGAGAGTTTTTATCAAGAATGGATGCTGCATTTTGTCAAATGCTTTTTCCGCATCTATTGACAGGATCATATGGTTCTTATCTTTTATTAATGTGGTGTATCACATTGATTGATTTATGGATATCGAACCAGCCCTGCAGGCAAGGAATAAATCCCACAACCATGGTGAATAGTTCTTTTCATGTACTGTTGGATTCAATTTGCTAGTATCTTGTTGAGAAATTTTGCATCCATGTTCATCAGGGGTATTGGCCTGTAATTCTCCTTTTTAGTGAGGTCTTTGTATGGTTTTGGAATCAAGGTAATGCTGGCCTCATAGAATGAGTTTGGAAGTTTTCCTTCCATTTCTATTTTTTTGAACACTTTGAGAAGAATAGGTACCAACTCTAAATGTCCGGTAGAATTTTGCTGGGAAGTCATCTGGCCCTGGACTTTTGTTTGTTGGGAGATTTTTTATTACATATTCAGTTACTTTGCTGGTTATGGATCTGTTCAAATTTTCTATTCCTTGGGGGGAGAGGGGAAAATTGGTGATGGGCATTGAGGAGGGCACTTGTTGGGATGAGCACTGTGTGTTGTATGTAAGCAATGAATCATGGGAATCTACCCCTAAAACCAAGAGTGCACTGAATACACTGTATGTTAGCCAACTTGACAATAAATTATATTTAAAAAAAAAGAAAATTGTTTTAAAAATTTAAAAAAAACAATTTTATATTTCTTCCTGTTTCACTTTGGCAGTTTGTATGCTTTTAGGAATTTGTCCATTTCTTCCAGATTGCTCAGTTTTTTTGGCATATAATTTTTTATAATCTCATGATTATTTGTATTTCTGTGGTGTTGGTTGTCATCTTTCCTCTTTTATTTGTGATTTTATTTATTTGGGTTCTTTCTCTTTTCTTTTTGATAAGTCTGGCTAGGGGTGTATCAATTTTATTAATTCTTTCAAAGAACCAGCTCTTAGTTTCATTGATCTGTTCTAGTGTGGGTTTTTTTTTGTTTGTTTGTTTCTATATCATTTATTTCTGTTCTAATCTTTATTATTTCCCTTTTTCTGCTGTCATTAGGCTTTATTTTAGGTTCCTTTCCTAGTTCCTTTTGGTGGAAGGTTAGGTTGTGTATTTGATACTTTTTTGCTTCTTGATGTAGGCCTGTAGTGCTATATATTTCCCTCTTAGGACCACTTTTGCTGCATCCCACAGTGTTCGGATTGTCATGTTTTCATTTTCATTTGCTTCCCTGTATTTTTAGATTTCATCTTAAATTTTCTGGTTAACCTATTCAGTCTTTGGTAGGATGTTCTTTAACTTCCATGTATTTGTGGTTCTTTCTGATATTTTTCCTGTGGTTGACTTCAAGTTTCATGGAGTTGTGGTCTGAAATTGTGCATGGTATGATCTCAGTCTTTTTTTTTTAATGTTTTATTTATTTCTGAGAGAGAGAGAGACAGCATGAGCAGGGGAGGGTCAGAGAGAGAGGGAGGTACAGAATCTGAAACAGACTTCAGGCTCCGAGCTAGCTGTCAGCACAGAGCCCGATGCGGGACTCAAACCCATGAACCATGAGATCATGACCTGAGCTGGTCAGATGCTTAACTGACTGAGCCACCCAGGTGCCTCTTTTTGTACTTGTTGAGGCCTGATTTGTGACCTTGTATTTGATCTGTTCTGGAGAATGTTCCATTTGCCTGATTTGTGACCCAGTATTTGATCTGTTCTGGAGAATGTTCAATGAAAAGAATGTGTACTCTGCTGCTCTAGAGTGAAATGTTCTATATATATCTGTTAAGTTTATCTTGTCCAGTGTGACATTCAAAGCCATTGTTTCCTTGTTGATTTTCTGCTTAGTTGATCTGTCCATTGCTGTAAGTGACATGTTGGAGCCCTCTACTATTATTGTATCATTATCAATGAGCTTCTTTATGTTTGTTATTAATTGATTTATATGTTTAGATTCTTCCAAGTTGGGGGTATATATATTTATAATTAGATCTTCTTGTTGGATAGGCATCTTTTTTAAAAAAATTTTTTTTAATGTTTTATTTACTTCTAGGAGAGAGAGAGAGAGAGACAGCATGAGCAGAGGAGGGTCAGAGAGAGAGGGAGTCACAGAATCTGAAACAGGCTCCAGGCTCTGAGCTGGCAGTCAGCACAGAGCCCGACGTGGGGCTCGAACCCACGAACCACGAGATCATGACCTGAGCTGACGGATGCTTAACCGACTAAGCCACCCAGGCGCCCCGTTGGATAGGCATCTTAATTATGATATAGTGTAGTTCAATCTTGTGTTACAGTTTTTGGTTTAAAGTCTAGTTTGTTTGATTCTACTCCTGAAAACAATATTACACTATATGTGAACTAAATTGAAATAAGTACTTGAAAGAAATAAAATCTAGTTGGTCTGATATGAGTGTGGCTACTCCAGCTTTCTTTGACATCCATTAGCGTGATGTTTTTTCATCCCCTCACTTTCAATCTACAAGTGTCTTTAGGTCTAAAATGAGTCTATTGTAGGAAGCGTATATATGGGTCTTTTTAAATAATCCATTCTGGTGCTCTATGTCTTTTGATTGGAACATTTAGTCCATACACCCTGAGTGATTACTGATAAATATGAATTCAGTGCCATTGTGTTACCTGTAAAGTTGGTGTTTCTAATGATGTTCTTTGTTCCTTTCTAGTCTTTATTGGTTTTGGTTTTTCTTTCTCACTCAAAGAGTCTCCTTTAGTATGTCTTGCAGGGCTAGTTTAGTGGTCATGAACTCTTGTAGTTTTTGTTGATCTGGGAAACTCTGTCTCTTCTTCTATTTTGAATGACAGACTTGCTGGATAAAGTATTCTTGGCTACATATTTTTCTCATTCAGCACATTGAATATATCATGCCAATCCCTTCTTGCCTGCCAGATTTCTGTGGAGAGCTCTGCATGAACCTGATTTGTCTTTCTTTATAGGTTAAGGACTTTTTTCCCCCTTGCTGCTTTCAGGATTCTTTCCTTGTCTGTGTATTTTGTATAATTTAGCACAATATGTCTTGGTGTTGGCCAGCTTTTTGTTAATTTTTATGAGAATTCTCTGTGCCTCCTGGATTTTGATGTCTGTTTCCTTCCCCAGATTAGGGAAATTTTCAGCTATAATTCACTCAAATAAACTGTTTGCCCCCCTTTCCCTCTCTTCTTCTAGGACTCCTGTGATACTTGTCTTACTATGTTTCATGTAGTCACTGAGTTCTCTAAGTCTACATTTGTGATTTTATACTTTCCTTTCCCTCTTCTTTTCAGCTTCAGTATTAGCCCCCAATTTTATTTTCTTTATTATTTATTCATTCCTCTGCTTCTTCCAACCTTGGTGTCATTACATCCTGTTAGTTTTGCATCTCTGTTATGGCATTTTTTTTTTTATTTCTGCCTAACTACTTTTTAGTTCTTTTATCTCTGCAATAAGGAACTGCCTAGTGTCTTCTATGCTTTTCTCAAGCGCAGCTAGTATCCTTAAGATTGGTGTTTTAAATTCTGATATTCAGGCATATTACTTATATCTGTTTTGACTAAATCACTAGCTGTGACCTCTTCTTGTTCTGTCTTTTGGAGTAAATTCCTCCATCTTTTTTTTAAGTCACTGGTGTGTGTGTGTGTGTGTGTGTGTGTGTGTGTGTGTGTGTAAAGCCTGCTCTGTTTCCTACTCCTGAGAGTAATGGTTATATTAAGAAGAGATCCTATACTGTCCAGTGCCTGGCGCTTCAGGGAGTGTTTCACAGTTTGTACTCCACTTTTGTATTTTGGCTGCTATTTCCCTCAGTTGATCCTCTGCAGAGTTTCTCCTTGCCTGCAGTGGGATTTCTGGACTTTGTCCAGTATGTGGCATTTTATTTATTTATTTATTTATTTACTTATTTATTTATTTAATTTTATTTTTTTAGAAATAGTTTATTGTCACATTGGTTTCCATATAACACCTGGTGCTCATCCCCACTAGTGCCCTCCTCCATGCCTATTCCCCCCCCCCCACATCCATCAGTCCTCAGTTTTTGTCAGCATTCAAGAGTCTCTCATGGTTTGCCTCTCACCCTTTCCCCCACCATTTCCCCCCTTCTTCTCCCCCATGGTCCTCAGTTAAGTTCCTCCTAATCCTCCTATACATGCAAACATATGATATTTGTCCTTCTCTGCCTGACTTATTTCCCTCAGCATAACACCCTCAAGGTCCATCCATGTTGCTACACATGGCCACATTTCATCCTTTCTCATTGCCATGTAGTATTCCATCGTTTAGATAAACCACATCTTCTTGATCCATTCATCCGTTGATGGACACTTAAGCTCTTTCCATGTTTTAGCTATGTTGAGAGTGCTGCTATGAACATTGGGGTACATGTGCTCCTATGCTTCAGCATTTCTGTATCCCTTGGGTAAATTCCTGGCAGTGCTATTGCTGGATCATAGGAGAGTTCTATTGTTAGTTTCCTGAGGAACCTCCACACTGTTTTCCAGAGGGGCTGAACCAGTTTACATTCCCACCAACAGTGTAGGAGGGTGCCCGTTTCTCCACATCCTCGCCAGCATCTAGAGTTCTCTGATTGGCTCATTTTAGCCACTCTGACTGGCGTGAGGTGGTATCTCAGTGTGGTTTTGATTTGTATTTCCCTGATGAGGAGGGATGCTGAGCATCGTTTCATGTGTCTGTTGGCCATCTGGATGTCCTCTTTGGAGAAGTGTCTGTTCATGTCTTCTGCCCATTTCTTCACTGGGTTGTTTGTTTTTCGGGTGTGAAGTTTGGTGAGTTCCTTATAGATTTTGGATAATAACCCTTTATCTGATATGTCATTTGCAATTATCTTTTCCCATTCCATTGGTTGCCTATTAGTTTTGTGGGTTGTTTCCTTTGCTGTGCAGAAGCTTTTAATCTTGATGAGGTCCCAATCGTTTATTTTTGCTCTTGATTCCCTTGCTTTTGGGGATATGTCCAGTAAGAAGTTGCTGCGATGGAGGTCAAGGAGGTTGTTTCCTGCTTTCTCCTCTAGGGTGTTGATAGTTTCAGTGTGTGGCATTTTAATCAGGTATGCTCTGGTCTCCTTGTTAAAATAAGTCTGATCCTGTTTCCACTAGAGCTGAAGCTTTGTGGCACTCTGTGAGCAGTAGACTTGGTGTGTGCAAGGGTTTGTGCTGGTAGGAGCCTGCTGCACTGGTTCTCAGGCACACTTGCCCTACTTCAGAAGTACCTGCAGAGCACAGGGTGCATGGCTTGGTATAAATGGTTCCAGCCTCCGCTGGGGCACTATATTGCTCATGGAAGTCTGTCAGCAGTGCTGATGGGTAAGCGGGAAAATGGCATTACCCTTGCTCTCTCATCCCTGGAGAGGAGAGGTCATGCCTATTGATGTTCAGGAAGCCCTCACAGGAGAGTGAACAATCTCCCCTTGGTGTCCCTGGCTTCTGTTAGATCTCTGCCTTCATCCTGTGTCCAAGCTGTCTGCCTGCCAGGCAATACAGTTCTGTGTTTTAGCTCAGGTGCATGGCTAGGTTTCAAAACTCCAAATTTTGGAGACTGGCACATTGGGGGAGGATCTCACCATGCTGTGGCTGGTGCTGGTTTGTCCCAGAAAAGCAGTTGCACGATATTGCCAGGGACTCAGACTTTATGGTAAAGCACAGGAAGAAGCCAGCCCCAAGGTTTGCTGCCCTCAGGAGTTGTCTCTGCTACTATGTTAATGAACAGGGCAGCACATTGGTGCCTGCCAGCATTTTAGTCTCCTGAGAGGCTGTGCCACTTCTCCCAAATGCATTCCAAGAAGGGGAAATGTCTTTGTCAGTGCAACCCAGGAGATCCTCAAGCCATGCTGTCCACTCCGGAGTCTCTGGCTCCTTCCCCACAGGAGTGTCACTATTGCTGCCAGGCTTCACCTCATGGTAGTGCAGACTTCTAAAACTTCAGACTTTGGAGGTGGGGGGGGAGGAGAAGGGGGGGTGATGGGCATGGAGGAGGGCACTTGTGGGGTTGAGCACTGGGTGTTATATGAAAACCAACTTGACAATAAACCATTTAAAAAAAAAACAACCCTTCAGACTATGAGCTTCCCAGCTCATAAAAACTTGCCTTCTAGTTTTCCTAGTCAGTGGTCTTGGGTGAATGTTTCTCTTGCACAATTTCCTGTGTGCCACTTTCTCTATGTTTCTCTCTCTCTCCCTTTCTTCCCTCTCCAAGATCAAGACTCCCTCCCCTCTGCAGCACCCACAGCTCTTTTCTCCCAGTCATATTTCCACATCTTCTAACTTCCACAGTGTGGCTTCTTTTTTCCCTCTAGTTCTGCATTTTTTTTTCTCTCAGCATTCAGATCAATTTCTTGGGTGTTCGGAGTGATTTGGCAATTATACACCTGTGTTTGAGGGAGAAGGCAAGCATAGGACCTCCCACTGCTCCACCATCTTAAGTTCTTCTCTGTATGTCCCCCCATTTTCTTTCCTATTTGAACCTTTATCTTGTTAAAAAAAAAAAAAAAACCCTCAGAACCTTTATTTTGTTAAAAAAAAAAAAACACCTTAGAAAAATTGCAAGAACATTACATTAAACACACACATAATTTTCACCTCTATTCACCAGTTAGAGTTTGCCATGTTTAAATTTAAATTCTTATGTAGGCTACAGATATTATGACCATTTATTCCAAATATTTTAAATTTTTTTTTATGTTTTATTTATTTCTAGGAGAGAGAGAGAGACAGTGTGAGCAGGGGAGGGTCAGAGAGAGAGAGAGTCACAGACTGAAACAGGCTCCAGGCTCTGAGCTGGCAGTCAGCACAGAGCCAAAAGCGGGGCTAGAACCCACGAACAGAGAGATCATGACCTAAGCGAAAGTCGGACGCTTAACCGACTAAGCCACCCAGGCGCCCCTATTCCAAATATTTTAGTATGTATCATGGAAGTACAGGGATAGTCTCCTATATAACCATAATACAATGATCAAATTCAGAAAATTTAACACTGTTCTACTACTAGTAACTAATACACTGTGTACAAATTTTGCCAATTATAGCAATAATTGCCATATATATATTATATATATATTACATATATATAATTATAGCAATAATATCCTTTATAGCATTTTTTTCCTGATCCAGTATCCAATCCTGAACCTCAAATTGCTTTTAGCTGTTGTAATTTTTAGATTCATTTTCTCTGGACAGTTCTTCCACGTTCCTTCTTCTGTCATGATTTAGAAGCTTTACATGTACATGTCAGTTGTATTGTAGAATGTCCTTCAATTTTAGCTTCTTTTATTCTTTTCTGAGGTGTTTAATTTTTTCCTGTTGACCATATTCAAGTTACGCATTTTGTTTTTTTTCAAGCTATGAATTTTAGATGGTAATACATTAATAATGTTATTTCTTCATCAGTGAATCACATCCAGAGACCCATGATGGGTCCCACTATTGATGGTATTAATTTTTGTTCACCTGGTTAAGGAGGCACTTTTAAATACTCATATGTTGTATCGGAAGTCTCCAAAGCCATTTGAAATCTCCACATTTTAGAGATTTTTAAAGATATCCTTAGGAGTTGTGATGTCCTAAGGATACAAAAGAATACAAGTGTCCCTCAGTGATTCCCTTCAGGTCCAAAGTTCTGAAAACATTATAACCCAATTAGTTCTCAAGGAGCTTTGAGGAATGCCAGATTGTAGATGTAACTGACCATGGGGTGGTGTGAGGGAGCTTCAAGACAAGGAACTGGGGAGCTGAGCTGGTGCCGAGCAGTATAGATGGAGAATGTGGCCTTGAATTGGGGCCATGGAGGATAATAAAGATGTCACTCTGAATACAAAAGATCCTTCAGGTCACATTTCCGACAGCCCAGGTAAACGGTCATGCCAGACAACTCATAAAACTAAAAGGTTTGTGTTTTTCCATGGCACAGTAGCTGAAGATATTCTTTCTCTGTATTAAAAAATCATCTATGGTATTTTCTAATGACCAAGTTTTATGAGGAAGTAGTGAAAGTGTAGTTTGGTGTCTGGTAGTGCACTGTTTAATGACAATGTTTATAGAAGCTTTGAGAATTTGTAATGAAGTATTATTATCAATCAAGTAAAGCACAAATTTAAATTATGACTACAAAAGAAAAATGATATATCTAAGTAGTGTGCAATATGAATTTTCATCTATGATTCTAGGATATAATGTATGTTCAATTATTTCTCTAAACCAATGGTTTTCAAAGCCTGATTTGTGGACCAACACCGGTATCAGGATCACCTGGAAAGGTGTTAGAAATTTAAATCCTGGGGCTCTACCCAAAATCTACTGAATCAGAAACCTAGGAGTTAGGACTCACAGTCTGTGTTTTAACAGGCCTGAGTTAAATCAGTCTGTGATTCTGATGCAGGTTCAAATTCGAGAATCCTTCCTCTAGACCAGTGGCTCTCAGTCACAGGTGACTTTACTTTCAGGGCACACTTATCAATATCTGGAGACATTTTTAGTTGTCATAACTGGGATAGAAGGTGCTACTGGCATCTAGTGGGTAGAGGCCAGGGGCCTACTAAGCATTCTACAAATGCACAAGATAGTCCTCACCCCACAACAAAGAATTGTCCAGCCTAAAATGTCCATTGTGCCAAGGCTGAGAAACCCTAACTGGCCAAGAAATTAAACTTCAGTCAGTTTCTGAGGTGTGGAGGGACATCATTCTCAATTCTATTGCCTAATGCCCAGGCTTAGATGGGACCAGAAGGAAACATTCTTTATCCAGGCGATTACCTTCATTCCAGTGCTCTCTTTGCAGTTTCTTCTGAAGTGATGGGGCAAGGACCCTTCCAGCTCATCTGTCTCCACAGGGAGGAATATCCCTCTACAATCCCAACTAGATTCTCCCATGAGATAATTTTCAGAACTTCACAGAACTCAGCCATCCTGAAATAATGTGCCACGGGCAAGTGGGGCAATGGGTATGCATGCCCTCCCCCACCTTCTGTCTCTCTGTTAATATCCACTCCCCCGTCTGGGCACTCCTACTTCTCTGTCTTGGTAAACTCACCCATGCTGTCCCCATTATGAATCACTTTGTTTCAATTTACACAGCAAGACACAAAATCTCTTTATTGTCTGGGGTTTCAGGTGGGTTTAGGAAGATCTGCATCCAACCTCAGCTCAGGTCATGATCCCCCAGTTTGTAGGTTCGAGCCCCGTGTCAGGGTCTGTGCGGACAGCTCAGAGCCTGGAACTGCTTTGGATTTGGTGTCTCCCTCTCTCTCTGCCCCCCGCCCCCTACTCGTGTTCTGTCTCTCTGTCTCTCTCTCTCTCAAAAATAAATAAACATTAAAGAAAATTTTTTATTTTTGAGACAGAGAGACAGAGCATGAGCTGGGGAGGGCAGAGAGAGAAGGAGGCACAGAATCTGAAACAGGCTCCAGTCTCTGAGCTGTTAGCACAGAGCCTGACGCGGGGCTGGAACCCACGGACTGCGAGATCATGACCTGAGCAGAAGTCGGCTACTTAACCGACTGAGCCACCCAGGCACCCCAAAGAAAATTTTTTAGAAACAATATTCAATCATTTTCCCTGGTGTGGGTGTGAGAAGATAGACAGGCTAACTTAAGTCTTTTTCTTATTAACCCTCCCTGCTATATCATGTGTATCACGTTGAACCTAACTTCTCCTGTGTACTTGTATATATTTAATGTACCTCTAAAGTAGCAATCAGAGGGAAAGATCATCTCTACAGACCCAATGAGCAGAATATACTTGCTGATCACTAAGGAAAAAGCCATAAAAGAAAGAGGAATAAGTCCTAATGCCCAGAAAATATTACCCTCCCTGGAAGATTTGGCAAGGCTCTACCAATCCGTGTACTAGAAGTTCTAGGAGAAGCCATTGAGGGCACCAGGTAGCTGATGAAGGAGCATCAGAGAGATCCCGGAAGTGTGGGAGGCTAAATTATGTGGGGGCCACCGAGGAAGTTCCTGGGCTGCTTCATACTGATAAATCTAAAGGAATCCCATCTGCAATTCGGGCGCAGGTACTGGGGTGGTCTTGTTGACCAATCAACAGCTTAGAGAGCTTCCTTGGAGGCCAAACAGTGCCATTCCTTTATTGATGATTACAGTTACAGTTTATTCTTTCTTTCTGCCCAGGCCCATCTGACATGGTCTTCTGCTCAGGACTGCTTCACAGGGGCACACAGTGCCACTGGTTCCAGCTACAGGGCATGGTGACATGATGCAGCCTGTTACTCATTTTCTGCATTATTTTGTTATTCTTGTCTATGTGAGAATATATGGGGAAGCCACGTTGGTATAGGGAGAGACAATGGGAATAGATGACGTGACTGATAAGGCCCTGGGCCCGGTACTCAGGCACAGTACCTGCCATCCGCATCTCTCCTGTGTAGTCCATTAGGTTCCAGGACACAGGGGTCCCCTCAGGCCCCAGCAGGCAGAAGGTGGGGAAGGTCCGGATACAGCGCTCGATGAATCTCTGGCTCCTCTCATTGCCGCCAAAATACCAGAATTTATTCACCAAGGCAGCGTGGGTCACATCCAGGGAGGAGGGTTTAAACGTCTCTTGGCAGCTGTGGAGGTCCAGAAGAAAAGCAAAGTTCTTGAGGAGGGAGGTTTGTACTTGTTCTTCCCTCTACTATTTTGAGAGACAGAGTATACAGAGGAAATAACAAATGCAAAGCTTGTGATGACAAAGGGACAGAAAAGTCCACTGTTGTTGGGGCGAGTGAGCAGGAAGAACAGGATAGGATAGGGTCGAAGAAACAGGCAGAAGTTGGATATTTTCCAGATGAGAAAGGAAATGGTGGAATATTTTAAGCAAAGGAGGAATATGGTATGAATTACATCTTAAGAGAAGATTACTCTGAATGTTTTTAAGAATATCGACTACAGATGGGCGAGAGTGGAAGCAGGGTGAGAAAATGGGAGGCTGTCTCAGTATTGAGAACTGTGAGTAGTGCAGAGTGACTTGTATCAAACTCACATGGCCTTGGGTTTGCCACCACTGGGTGATAAGGTCTTTCCCTCCAGCAGGGAAGGAGCCAGTTTCTTTACTGTCTCAGCTGTCATGTAGAGAATGCACTGTGTTTGCTTGACTTGAACGGATTTAGTGGCTGCAAGATTTTGTATCACCTCATTCAGGCTGGGCTGTGAACCTAGATGGGATTATAAGGAGAGACAATGATTTAATAAGTACATGCTATAGACAAGCTCTCCACTGGAGTAGGAAGTGTCTGGGATTTAGTTAGAGAACCTAGGTTCTAGGTTCAGTGCTGCCGCTGTGTGATCAGAGTCAAGTAATCAGCATTTGTGCAATTTTCCCTGATCTTTGTAAGTGAAAACATGCCCAGAAAGAAATTCATTAAGCCATTGGTGGCAAAGCACGACTGGAACCAAGTTTTCTGGGCTACATAATCATATAGTTTTGATAATTAAAGGAGAGAAGGTTTTTTTTTTTAATGTTTTATTTATTTCTAGGAGAGAGAGAGGGAGACAGCGTGAGCAGGGGAGGGTCAGAGAGAGAGGGAGTCACAGACTGAAACAGGCTCCAGGCTCTGAGCTGGCAGTCAGCACAGAGCCCGACGCGGGGCCCGAACCCACGAACCGCGAGATCATGACCTAAGCGAAAGTCGGACGCTTAACCGACTTAGCCACCCAGGCGCCCCAAAAGAGAGGAGTTTTTTAAAAAAAGTAGTAGCCAGGGGTGCCTGGGGGGGCTCAGTCAGTTAAGCATCCGACTTCCACTCAGGTCATGATCTCATGGTTCGTGAGTTCGAGCCCCACGTCAGGCTCTGTGCTGAAACCTCAGAGCCTGGAGCTTGCTTCAGATTCTGTGTCTCCCTCTCTCTCTGCCCCTTCCCTGCTTGTGCTCTGTCTCTCTCTGTCTCAAAAATAAACATTTAAAAAAAATTTTAAAAACCTAGTAGCCAATATCCATTGTGTATTTACTATGTTCCCAGTATAGTAAATGGTTGCAAGTAATGGCCTGTATTTGCCCACATCTCCTTGTATCCATTCCTTGGAATAGTCCTCTCCTGTACTGCAGCTGACCTCAGCCATATGATTTCCTTTTGCCAGTGGAGAAGAATGAATTTGATGCAGGGAGAAGCTTAAAAGTGCTTGCATGTTGGAGCTTGCCTTCTCCTTGTGATCTCAGTTACTTAGAGACCTGGGCTAGCCTGCTGACATCGTGTGCTCCTATCATGCCCTCACCATGGTAGCCAGTGCTGACAGCCAGAACCATCATTCAGACATGTGACTGAGGCCATGTTAGAGCAATCAGCCCAAAGTCTACCCATCAACAGACTGCAGGTGTGCAAGTAAGCCTAAGTGAGACCAGAAGAACTGCCTTGCAAAGCCTAGTCCAAATTGTTGATTCACAGAATTATGAGGTTTGCTGTGCAGCAAAAGTCAATGGACACCTCCAGGTATTATAGTAAGAAATGCTTATTCAAGATTTCATTTAATCTTTTCAATTCCTCTGTCTTCTAGGAACTATTATTATCCTCACTTTTGTGTATGAAAGTCATGGTCTCTAAGAGGATAAGTCATGTGGCTACGATCACATAGCAAATACAGGCAGATGCCACCCTAGGGAATCTGACTCGGTGGAGGGGGCATGTCCACTACCATAACAGCTGTCCTTCATGATCTGGGAGGTGCTTTATGGCACAAGTCACCATTCGCAGTCCAGGAATGGAAGGCCTTGGGTGAAGCTCTGCTTTGGTACCCGGTTACCCTAAGGAATCCTGGATATGTCTACAAAATATGCCATACATCATTGGCTGGATATCCTGGATATAAATCCAGGAATTATATTATGGTTCGCTATATCAAGCCCATTCTTTCCAAGCTTTGAAGGTGTTTTTTCTCCCTTTATTAGTGAGTTAAAAAATTGGCAGCAGGCTGAGGGTCTGGAGTTTGGGAGCAGGAAATTTGTTCAAGACAGAGAAGTGAGTCTGCACACATCCTGTTTCTCTTACTTTGGATCTGCAAATGCTGTTTCCAATTGATGACTTCTGGTGAACCAAGGCATTTCTGACAGTTCTTGAGATCCGTGGAGAAGATTTGGTAAGTATTGGTGTAGTGATCAAGATCATCTGTCATCTCCTATTATTGTTGGGAAAAGGGAAATAAAACAAATTTTTTATATTTCACTATTGCCATACTTTTTCCTAAATTCCATTATATTGTTTTAAAAATTGAGATATAGTTGACACAGTGTTACAGTAGTTTCAGGTGTACAGCATAGTGATTCAACAAGTCTATACTTTATGCTGTTCTCACCACAAGTGTAGCTACCATCTGTCACCATACAAGACTATTACATTCCCTATGCTGTACCTTTTATACCCATGAGTTATTCATGCTATATCAGGAAGCCTATATCTCCCTCTCCCCTCCACCCATTTTGCCCATCCCTGTGCCTTTTTCCTTCTGGCAACCACCAGTGTGTACTCTGTATTTATGGGTCTATTTTAGATTTTTGTTTGTTCATTTGTTTTGCTTCTTAGATTCCACATGTGAGGGAAGTCATATAGTATTTGTCTTTCTCTGGCTTGTTTTACTTTGGATAACACCCTCTAGGTCCATCAGTGTTGTCACAGATGGCAAGATCTCATTCTTTGTGTGGCTGAATAATAATCATGCGTGAGTGTGTGTGGGTGGGTGTGTACATACTACATCATCTTTATCCATTCCTCTGTTGGTGGACACTTGGGTTGCTTCCATATCTTGGCTATTGTAAAAAATCCTATAAACATAGGAGTGCATATATCTTTTCAGATTTGTGTTTTTTTCTTTGGGTAAACACCTGGCAGTAGAATTATTGGGTCATTTGGTATTTCTAGGTTGTTTTTTTTTTTTAAGTTTATTGTCAAGTTGTTTTCCATATAACACACAGTGCTCATCCCAACAAGTGCCCTCCTCCATGCCCATCACCTCTCTTCCCCTCTTCCCCACCATCATCAGCCCTCAGTCTGTTCTTGGTATTCAAGAGTCTCTCATGGTTTGCCTCCCTCCCTCTCCCCAAGTATTTTTCCTTACTCCTCCCCCATGGTCCTCCGTTGAGTTTCTCCTAATCCACCTGTAAGTGAAAACTATAGTATCTGTCTTTCTCTGCTTGACTTATTTCACTGAGTATAACACCCTCAGGTTCCATCCATGTTGCTACAAATGGCCAGATTTCATTCTTTCTCATTGCCATGTAGTATTCCATTGTATAGAAAAACCATATCTTCTTGATCCACTCATTAGTTGATGGACACTTACGCTCTTTCCATGATTTGGCTATTGTTGAGAGTGCTGCTATGAACATTGGGGTACACGTGCCCCTATGCTTCAGCACTCCTGTATCCCTTGGGTAAATTCCTAACAGTGCTATTGCTGGGTCCTAGGGGAGTTCTATTGTTAATTTTTTGAGGAACCTCCACACTGTTTTCCAGAGGGGCTGCACCAGTTTACATTCCCACCAACAGTGTAGGAGGGTGCCCGTTTCTCCACATCCTTGCCTGCATCTATAGTCTCCTGATTTGTTCATTTTAGCCACTCTGACTGGCATGAGGTGGTATCTCATGAGTGTGTGGTTTTGATCTGCAATACCCTGGTGATGAGGGACGCTGAGCATTGTTTCATGTGTCTGTTGGCCATCTGGATGTCCTCTTTGGAGAATGGTCTGTTCATATCTTCTGCCCATTTCTTCACTGGATTCTTTGTTTTTCAGGTGTGGAGTTTGGTGAGTTCCTTATAGATTTTGGATACTAACCCTTTATCTGATATCTCATTTGCAACTATCTTTTCCCATTCTGTTGGTTGCCTGTTAGTTTTATGGATTGTTTCCTTTTCTGTGCAAAAGCATTTAATCTTGATGAGGTCCCAATAGTTCATTTTTGCTCTTGATTCCCTTGCCTTTGGGGATGTGTCAAGTAAGAAATTGCTGCGGTGGAGGTCAAGGAGGTTGTTTCCTGCTTTCTCCTCTAGGATTTTGATGGTTTCCAGTCTCACATTCAGATCCTTTATCCATTTTGAGTTTATTTTTGTGTATGGTGTGAGAAAATGATCTAGTTTCATTCTTCTGCATGTTGCTGTCCAGTTCTCCCAGCACCATCTGTTAAAGAGATTGTCATTTTTCCATTGGATACTCTTTCCTGCTTTGTCAAAGATTAGTTGGCTGTACACTTGTGGGTCCAAATCTGAGTTCTCAATTCTATTCCATTGGTCTATGTGTCTGTTTTTGTGCCAATACCATACTATCTTGATGATGACAGCTTTGTAGTAGAAGCTAAAGTCTGGGATGGTGATGCCACCGTTTTGGTTTTCTTCTTCAATGTTACTTTGGCTATTTGGGGTCTTTTGTGGCTCCATACAAATTTTAGGATAGTTTGTTCTAGTTTTGAGAAGAATGCTGGTGCAATTTTGAGTGGGATTGCATTGAATGTGTAGATTGCTTTGGGTAGTAATGACATTTTAACTATATTTATTCTTCCAATCCATGAGCATGGAATATTTTTCCATTTCTTTGTGTCTTCTTCAATTTCCTTCATAAATTTTCTATAGTTTTCATCATACAGGTCTTTTATATCTCTGGTTAGATTTAGTCCTAGGTATTTTATAGTTTTCTGTGCAATTGTGAATGGGATCAGCTTCTTGTTTTCTCTTTCTGTTGCTTCATTGTTGGTGTATAAAAATGCAACTGATTTCTGCACATTGATTTTGTACCCTGTGACTTTGCTGAATTCATGGATCAGTTCTAGTAGGCTTCTGGTGGAGTCTGTTGGGTTTTCCATGTAGAGTATCATGTAATCTGCAAAAAGTGAAAGTTTGACTTCTTCTTTGCCAATTCTGATGCCTTTTATTTCCTTTTGTTTCTGATGGCTGATGCCAGGACTTCCAGCACTATGTTAAACAACAGTGGTGAGAGTGGACATCCCTGTCGTGTTCCTGATCTCAGGGGGAAAGCTCTCAGTTTTTTCCCATTGCGGATGATGGTAGTTGTGGGCTTTTCATAAATGGCTTTTTATGCTATTTAAGTAGTTTCCTTCTATCCTGACTCTCTTGAGGGTCTTTATTCAGAAAGGATGCTGTATTTTGTCAAATGCTTTTTCTGCATCTATTGACAGGATCATATGGTTTTTATCTTTTCCTTTGTTGATGTGATGTATCATATTGATTGATTTGTGAATATTGAACAAACCCTGTAGCTCAGGAATGAATCCCACTTGATCATGGTGGATAATTCTTTTTATGTGCTGTTGCATTTGATTTGCAAGTATCTTGTTGAGAATTTTTGCATCCGTATTCATCAAGGGTATTGGTCTGTAGTTCTCATTTTTTGCTGGATCTCTGTCTGACTTGGGAATCAAGTAATGAAAATAGTATTTTCATTGGTACATTACAATTATTTCTGAATCATTTAAATCATGAGGTCAGGAGGAGAGATTCAGCTGTTCAATTTATGATCAAAAACTGCAAACAATACTTCTCTCTTCACACATATTGCATTAAAATTTCAAATAAAACAAAGACACAATTATTAGAAAGCATTTTTATATACTTCTATTATCCTCAGTGGGAAGAAGAGAAAAACAAGTGACGAGGAAAAGCAAAGCTTCTGTTGCAAGAATAAATTTACTACATTTCAGATAGTTTCAGAACACCCCAACCATGAAGATAACAGTATTAAATTTAGTTCTAGATAATTCTGAATTAAAATCTCCATCTATACTTAATGAAGCCAAAGAAGATGAAAACCAATTAGAAAAGCTTTCTTAAAACAATGGTATAAACTGTAGTTGCAGAAAAACAGAGACCACTTATTTAGGAAGATCTTCTCAAATTATTAAATAACAGATGAGATTATTGGGAAGTAGGAGGCACAAGAAAATAGTACCACAACTCAGTGCAGCATTCAAAAGCTTTTTAAAAACTGGTTGGAAAATATTGCCCCCAAATACACTGACAAGTCAGCAAGGATATCCACTAATACATTTTGTTTCTTAAGATCATACACTTTTTATCTCTATTTAAGGTATAATGTTTGTATTTTTATAAATTTATAATTTTACTAGGTGTTTAAAAATAACCTCAGGAATTTTTGTCTTTGAAATGTATTAACTGTTTAGTTTCCCTAGTTTTTAAATGTTTTTTCCTCAAAATGCATATGGCGATTATAGGATTATAAATTTGCTTTTTATAATTATCCTAACTCACTGTACTGTCTCACACCTTCCTATCTTTGCCCTTGGTGTTTTCTCTGTTAGAATGTCCTCTTTTTCTCGTCACTGTAACAGTATCTACAAAATATGTACAAGATCCAGTGCAGATGAAACCTCCCATTGGGAAGTGTTTCTGACCTTATCCTGTAACCTCAGTCTCCAACCTTCATTGTTGAATTGGCTTTTGCAGAGCTATTTCTGTGTTGTACATCTTCTTTTCCTGCACAATTCATACCACATTATAATTTATTTGCTTATTGATCTTTTCTTCCAAGGCTGTGAGCTCCTTGAAGACAGGGACTTGCTTACCATCACATAATTCATTTCTGTATCCCTGGGCTGCCATATTGCCAGGCACATGTCAGGCACACAGCAAAAATGAGCACAGAGACCTATTCATTCCATATCTGGCACCTTACCTGCTCCTGACGGCGGATAACCACTGTGTTAAAATCAGGCCACTTGTCCACTAGAGCCTTCAGATTGAATGGGTTTCCCTGGTTCATGTGGAAGATAGTCCCATAAACCTGTAATATTCCAAGAAAGGGAGAGCTTGTTAGAAAGGGCTGGTAAGATGCCTTGTTTGGTCAGGACAAGGGTCATCTCTATCATGAATTTTTATGTTGGAAAAGGGCCTAATAGGGCATCTAGGTCAAACAATCTCTATGCACTACATTTTTTTTAACCTCAAATGAGAAGAGCTCTTTCTCCCCATCCAATATGAATCATACATGCATATAGTAAAATGTTTGGACAGATAAAATTTGTTTTTAAGAATACCATTCTTCATTTTAGGATTTAAAATTCTCTCCTCCAAGACTTTCTTCTATTCATCCACGTAGAGAGACACAATTTTAAAAACTAAAATGATCTGATACAGGTTTTTCCCTGCTGAATGCATTGTGAGCATATGTCTATGTTCATAAACACAAAAATTTTCAATTGTTTTATAGTGACTGTATAGGATTCCATTGTATGGATGTATCACAGTTCATTTATTTGCCTATTGATGGTCATTTCAGCTGTTTCTAGCTTTTCACTTAGACAAATAATTCTCCATAGAGTATGCTTGCACAAAAACTTTGGGCACCTGATACTCTCTTAGAACACCCAGAAGAGTAGTTGCTGGCTCAAAGGTTGTGCACATGTTTAAAACTCCTTAACATAATGACCACATTATTCTCTGAAAGGATTAAATTAACTTGTGCCAGCAGAGGCTACAGCATAGTGCTCAGGACATCGTGCTACGTGGTCCCGTGGCCTGAGGTCCAAGTCCAGTCTTAGACTCCCCTGCCCCCATTCATGTTGTGCAGGCTGTTGCGGGGGGTGGATAAATGAGAACAGGTCTTGTGGACATTGTGGTTTTGTGGTTTGGGGATTGGAATGCAGCAGTGGATCCTAGCATGGGCTTCTTGGCAACTATGAACATGAAGCCTCTGCAGATACCAGCATGGAAGTATGCCAATGACCTGAGGTCAAGAAGATGGCATATACTTTAATAATTTCCACCATGCATCCATGATGACTAAGGACTAGACCGTGTATTTTTCCCCCCTTGCCGCTTTCCACCCTATATAAACTATTGATGTCAGACCAAGAGAAGGGGGGAAAAAGCTCAGTTGTCTGAATTTATCTGAATTTATTTTGTTTTCAGCCATGTGTGGTGGCTTGATAAGGAAATTCAGCATAATTTGGGAAAATAGAGATGTTATCTTTTCACATATTTGCATTTGGGCCTTATATAACTGACTTACACTATACAATTATTCATTATGGGATCTGAAAATATGTAAAACTGTTACTCTTTGTTATTCCCATGGCCGAATTAATTTTTAAAAAATTCTTTCTTTTTTCCTGCTCAGTTCAGAACATACCAGGCAGCTACTCTAAGTTGACTCAGCTGGAGTTGACACATGCCCTAAAATGTATTTAATATCTAGCACTAAAAGGAATGGCTGGACTTTTTCTCAACTGAGACTCAAATAAGTATTGAGTTTTAGGTTATACATCCATTACAAGTACCACACATATTCTGGATTTCAATTAGGGGGAAATGTATATCTTTAATATACAGCCAGAAATTGAAGGTGCTGTCAGGGCCACCTTATCTTACCACAGAGATCCTCCAAGAAAGGACATTTGGAATGCACTGTTTTCTCAAAATATTTGGACTTCACTTAACACAAGCAGTAAAGAGAAATTTAAGTGACAAGATTCTATACTAAATTCATGGGGAAAAACTTCTGGCCTGAAGAATTTTTAAAAATATCTATTCACCATAAAAATATCTTAGGCAACTGTTTACAGAGTGTCTAACTGATGTAACCCCCCCCTCCCCCCCAATTGACTGTCTTTCTGTAAGGTTGCCTGGATCTTAAGGATTACGAAGTGAAAGGAGTTGAATAGTGGGTAGTAGAGATTAATGGCAGTAGGAATCTACTAAAGTGAGTGACTTTAGTTTTAGATCACAGTTGACCCTTGAACAACATGGGGGTTAGAAGGCACTGATCCCCACCCTTGCAGCAAAAAGTCTGTTTAGAACTTTCAGTTACCCCAAAACTTAACTATGAATAGCCTACAGTTGACCAGGAGCCTTACCAATGATTTAAACAGCCAATTAAGATGTACTTTGTATGTTATATACTGTATTCTTACAATAAAGTAAGCGAGAGAGATGCTATTAATCAGATTACAAGGAAGAGAAAATCCATATACAGTACTGTACTGTATTTATTGAAAAAAAAAGTCCAAGTATAATTGAACTCACAGATTCAAGGCTCAGCTGTAGTCAAAGTTATTTTTTTTTAAGTGGGAACTAAAGAACAGGGCGAGTTATTTCATTAGTCTGTTTCTAATAGTTGAAAATTAAGCCATATGATCTACAAATAAAATAATGCTAATATTTTTCTCCTTTATACTGAAAGAAGGGAGTAAAAGAGCTATAAGGGAGTGAAGGAGGCAAATGCATTTATCTTATCAGAAATGTATGCATCTTATAGGAATGTCTTATAAAACAGTAAAAATTTAATTTCTATGCTTACAGAGGTTTTTTTTTTCTCCCCCAAGGAAAAACAACTGTCCTCTAAAACACACACATACACATACACGGACTCTAGCCCTTTGGTTGCTAAGAAAAAAAAAGCATAAGCAAGTACCCAAGCCTATTACTAGAGTTGCTTTTGCACAGTTCTGAATATAAGTATTTATGTGTACATCTTATAGGATTCTGAGATTTCTAATCGGTTGTACGAGGTTAAAGGAGACTCTGAGAGTCAGCCATAAAATAGCCCGATCTGCAGGGAGTTCAGGGAAATTGGGAGACTTAAGTCAAAATAGGAGTTGACTTCTTATCAATTTTAGAGAAGAGTCCTGATGGTTAAGTTCTCACCTGACAAATGTTTTTTAAGAACAATTTTAACATTAATACGTAGTCTCAGCCAACTTTGGAGGAAAACTCTGGACAAAATACCAATGTTATTATGGAATGTTTTTTGGAAAGAATCAAGGGAATACTTTTTGAATCACAGAGCAAAAGCTGGCTAAGTCCCAGGCATACCTGTGTTCATGCCATCGCATTGCAACTCACTATTTATGTCATATTGGCTGAATCACCTAACTGAGCTCCATCTTCTCATCAGTGATGCAGACATAGTAGCAAATATCTTCTAGAGACGTAATGCAAACTAAGCTAGAGAAAACATGGGTTCATGCCAGACACAAAACAGAAGCTCAGTGTTAGTCTTTTTTATTCTTGACTCACAGGGTTTCTGTTCCTTACTCTTTACTCAAAATTTTCCACTGTTACCTTTAAGGATTCAGGAATGCTGTTCCTCAAGGACCTCTCCAGTATCTGCAGCATGTTGGCACCTTGGAGTGGAAACATCGTGGAAGATACCTTGGCCTAAAGAGAGAACTGGGAAACAGCCAAGAATGAGAAGAAGCTGGAAGAGATTCAGAAACTTGAGTAGTAAGTTCTCTTAATGGCCAGGTCCCCCTTCAGTGTCTCTTCATCTGTGTCACCTTCAGTAAAGTCTTCATTAACTCTCACCAGCTCCAAGGAAGGACAGGAGTGATAGAACACATGGAGGGGTGGGAGCTTTCTACATTTTTTAGTTCACTTTCTTACACTTCAGTGTATTCCAGCCACTCATTTCATGTTAGATTAACAAGCTCATTTTTAAGTACATATAACATTTTTCAAAATTTAGTTGCAATTAGTGATTCTCCTGACACCACCAATAATAAGCTGTGTAACACTGGGGAAGTTATTTCCTCTTTCTGTGCCTTGGTTTCCTCTGATAATCTCAGAAATAAAACTATTTTACCATCAAAAGTGGCTTATATGGAAATAGCAGAGAATTGCAATACCAGATAATGAAGCTATAGAAAATTATAAGCAGGTCTGGAGAACAAAGGAGAGGAACACTCTTTTATAAAAAGAAGAGGACGTTTATAAACAAAAAGTCTATTGGTAGAAAGGTGGAGTTCCAAGTAGAGGGGATTTTTCTTGGCTGAGTTGTGGCTTTCTCTCATTGGCTGGGCTGTTGCTCAAGGGAGGAGGAAAGCTTTCTTCCTGCTCAGGAGTAAAGTAGTAGCTAGAGTAAAATGGAATTTGGAAGCGATGAATCATGAGAATCTACCCCCAAAACCAGGAGCACATTGCATACACTGTGTGTTAACTAACTTGGCAATAAATTATATTTACAAAAATAATAAATAAAATGGAATTTGGAAGGCACTGTCTTCCTGTTGGGTCTGCAGTGAGTGCAGACAAGGCCCCGTCCCCTGCCCCTGCTGGCTTCCTGACTCCATACCAAAGGATTCCTTTTACTGATTTTCACACATCAAGGGTGGATGGGATAACAGGACCGTCTAACTTAACGGAATTTTTTTTGAGGATTAAATGAGTTATTACATTAAATGAGTCAATAAGTGCCTGGAAGAGTATCTGTCAGGGGATCCTGGCTGGCCCAGTCAGTAGAGCATGTGACTTTTGATCTTGGGGTCATGAGTTCAAGCTCCACATTGGGCATGGAGCCTACTTTTAAAAAAAAGCGTGGGGGGGCGCGGCGCCTGGGTGGCTCAGTCAGTTGAGCGTCAGGCCTCGGTTCAGGTCACGATCTCGCGGTTGGCGGGTTTGAGCCCCGCGTTGGGCTCTGCTGACAGCTCAGAGCCTGGAGCCTGCTTCAGATTCTGTGTCTCCCTCTCTCTCTGCCCCTCCCTTGCCCATGCTCTGTTTCTCTCTGTCTCAAAAATAAATAAACTATAAAAAAAATTTAAAAAGGGGAGTATCTATCATATAGAAGCACTGAACATGTTATTTTATTACTCCTGCTCCTTTTCCCTCTTCGCTCCCTTCCTGTCCTTTTATGCCCCCTCCTTTTCTTCCTCCTCTTCCTTCCCACCTGAGTTAAAGTGTTGTGTATTGCATGATATTTTGGTGCAATCTTTTTAATGTGGGCATTTGGGCATGGTCTAAAATATAAACAATTAAACTTTTAAGAAATTTCCAAGCTGGTATTTTCACCTTACTTTTTTTAAGCCTTACACTATCTCAGCCTCACTCCTGCACCTGTGTTGCATATTGTACAGATTACTAGGTAGAATAAAAGTAGCATTGTTACATCATTTGATTCACTGAGTGAAACTGGGATTTACCACAACACTGTATAAAATCCCAACTAGATGAAAAAGCAAAACACTGCGTCACAGCGTTCTATTTTGGAACTATGATCCCTGGAGGAATACAACATCACTTCTAAGTGAAGGCACCGAAGAAGTGTTCAGAGAGGATATTGCATTAAAACTGGCTGTGTGTGAAAATCCAGGCTCCAGGTCAGAACTGGGTAACTGAGTTTGGAACAGCACATAGGAGGCTTCTACTTCTGGTCAAGGTGGCATAAAAGAGGATCTGGATTTACCTCCTCACCTGAATAAAAATGACATAACTAAACAGTAAAGGAAACAACAATGCACAGAACAGAGCTGCCATCCCCAAGAAAAGGAAAAGAGAAAAGGTGAGCTGTATAATTGCATAGCTTATTGTTTGAAGGCTGCAGCTCAGGGAAATGGAGCCTGACCAGACCACTGAGGTCTCAATGACTTGAGCATATAGAGGTTAGAGGCGAGTGTGGAACTTGGGAAAGACAAAGCAGAGAATGAGAAAGGGGGAGGGAGGAGAGGAAGGGAGAGAGACTGCATGAGAGGGAAAACGGAGATAGGGTCGTCTTTTCAACAAATGGTGCTGATTATTTTTAAACAGTCAAGATTACTTCTTGATAGACTCCATAGCTATAAATTTCTAAATGTAGATGTTAAAAGAAAGTCACTGTTGTCTGTACTTATTTGTCCCTCTGCTACTTTCTGCTTCCTGGGTCGTTTATCTAAAAATGGTTCCCCATTCCACTTTGGGTGTTTTATGAATTCAAGAAATAAAAAAAGCAGCCCCCAAAACATAACATTTTCACTGGCAAGGTCATTCAGTGGCCATGATGGAAGACGACAAAAACAAGGCCATTCCACAATCATGTTTGAGCCTGGACAAAGCAAGAAGGCAGTCTTATCTGCCACGTACTGGCCAAATACTCTCATCGGGTAACAAGTGGCTGCCACTTCTTTACCCCTAATCTTTCTGCCTGCTTCATGGACAAAAGTCTTCCATAGAATTGCTATGCTTTCTGACAATATGCACGCCAGAGCAAATCCATGCTTCTTTGAATCCTTCCCCAAATCATGTGTCAAGTCCCTCCTGAAACTGTTACTGAGATGCGTGACATTTCCTTATGGTGTACTGTCTCTTTTGTTGCAACAGATAATAAATCCAACTTTGCTGGGTTACAGGTGCGTTCTACATGGCCTTTGACTAGAAGTTACTGATAAATGATAGCAGCATTATCAACAATGGCCAAACAATGGAGAGAGCCCATATGTCCATTGAGTGCTGGATGGAAAAAGATGTGGTACACATACACACCCACACCCCCCCACACACACACGCACAATGGAATATTACTCAGCCCTCAAGAAGAATGAAATCTTGTTATTTGCATGGATGTAGATGGAGCTAGAGTGTATTATGCTAAGCAAAATAAGTCAGAGAAAGACAATACCATATGATTTAACTCATATGTAGAATTTAAGAAACAAAACAGATGAACACATGGGAAAGGGGGGAAGTGAAGAGAGGGAAACAAACCACAAGAGACTCTTAATGATAGAGAACAAACTGAGGGTTGATGGAGGGAAGAGGGTGGGATGGTTTAGATGAGTGAGGGGGATTAAGGAGAGCACTTGTGATGAACGCTGGGTATTGTATGTAAGTGATGAATGATGAATCACTGAATTCTCCTGAATTCAGAAGTGGAACCAATATTAGTTTGTTTCTATGGAAAAACATCTAGGTTACAAAGATTTCACTATGTTTTTGGATCTTGCTGCTTTAACAGGGTGGGCACTGTGTAGATTGTTGAATATTTTTTCTGTGTGTGTGTCCTCTGTCTCCTTCCCAAGTCCCTGTCAGTCATTTGAAGAAAACAAAATAGTGAAATGTCATTATGTGATAAATGTGAAATAGCATTATGTTGAAAAAAAAACCTATGTACATACATTAATTTAAAAATGCTAACCATTATCTCAGCTTTCAGTGAATCATAATTTTTTTGCCTTGATGTTGATGGCTGCTGATTAATCAGGGTGGTGATTGCTGAAGGGTGGAGTGGCTGTGGCAATTTCTTAAAATAAATAATGAAGTTTACCACTTCGATTGACCTCTTCTTTCGCGAATGATTTATCTGTAGTATGTGATGCTGTTTGATGGCATTTACCCACAGTAGAGCTTCTTTCTTTTCTTTTTTTTTTTTAAGTTTATTTATTTTGAGGGAGAGAGACAGAGAAAGAGTGCTTGTGCATGCATGTGAGCAGCTGAAGGACGGAGAGAGAGGGAGAGAGAGAATCCTGAGCAGGCTCTGCACTGTCAGCAAGGAGCTTGACGTGGAGCTCGATCTCCTGAACCATGAGATCATGACCTGAGCCAAAGTCAAGAATCAGATGCTTAACCCACTGAGCCACCCAGGTGTCCCTGAACTTCTTTCACAACTGGAGTCAATCCCCTCAAACGATGTTCAGCAATTAAGCCTATGTAATAGTCTAGATTCTTTGTTGTCTTTTCAACAATCTTCACAACATCTTCATCAGCAGTCGATTCCAGCTCAATAAGCCCCTGTCTTTGCTTATCCATAAGCAATTCCTCATCCGTTAAAGTTTTATCATGAGATCACAGCAGTTCAGTCCCATCTTCAGGCTCCTCTTATGATTCTACTTCTCTTGCTCTTTCCAACACATCTGCAATTACTTCCTCCACTGAATCCTTGAACTTTTCAAAGTCGTCTGTGAGGATTGGAAGCAACTTCTTCTGAACTCCCGGTTATGTTAATATTTTGACCACTTCTTATGAATCATGAATATTCTTAGTGACATCTAGAAGGATTTTTTTCCAGAAGGTTTTCAATTTACTTTGCTAGGATCCGTTAGAAGAATCACTGTAGCCTCATGTGGAAGCTATAATAGCCTTATGAAATTTTTATCTTAAAAAACAAGAATGAGACTTGAAAGTCAGAATTAGTCCCTGACTTATGGGCTGGGCTGCAGAATGGATGTTAGCAGGCATGAAAATAACATCTCATGTCCATCAGAGCTCTTGGGAGACTAGGTGCATTGTCAGTGAGCAGTCATATTTTGAAAGAAATCGTCTTTTCTGAGCAATAAGTCTCAACAGTGGCTTAAAATATTCAACAAACCGTGTTGTAAACAGATGTGCTGTCATCCAGGCTGTTTTGTTCCATTTACAGAGCACAGCCAGAGTAGGTTTACCATAATTCTTAAGGGCCCCAAGATTTTCAGAATGTAAATGAGCATGGGTTTTAATTTAAAGTCACCAATTGTATTAGCCCCTAACAGGACAGTCAGCCTGTCCTTTGAAGCTTTGAAGCCAGACATTGACTTCTCTGTATCTGGGAGAGTTCCAGGTGGGGAATCTTACTCCAACTGAAGGCTATTTTATCTACATTGAAAATCTGTTGTTTAGGGTAGCCACCTTCATTAATATCTTAGCTAGACCTTCTAGATCAGCACTTGCTGCTTCTGTAGCTTCTGTATCTGCACTTGCTGCTTCCCATTATACTTTGATGTTATGAAGACATCTTCTTTCCTTAAACCTCATGAACCAACCTCTGCTAGCTTCAGACTTTTCTTCTGCAGCTTTACCTCTCTCAGCCTTCAATAGAATTGAACAAAGTCAGGGCCTTGCTCTGGATTAGGTTTTGGCTTCAGGGAATGTTGTGGCTGATTTGATCATCTACCTAGACAACTAAAACTTTCTCCGTATCAGCAATAAAGGTGTTTTGCTTTCTTATTATTCATGTCTTCACTGAGTAGCACTTTGGATTTCCTTCAAGATCTTTCCCTTTGCATTTACAACTTGGCTAACTCTTTGGTGGAAGAGGCCTCACTTTAGGCCTGCCTTGGCTTTTGGTAAGCCTTCCTCACTAAACCTAATCATGTCTAACTTTCGATTCACAGTGAGAGACATGTGACTCTTCCTTTCTCTTGGACACTCAGAGCCCATTGTTGGGTTATTTCTTGTCCCAATTTCAATATTGTTGTCTCAGGGAATAGGGAGGCCCAAGGAGGAGGAGAGAGACAATTTAAGGGCCATCCGAATACACACACACAGCATTTCTTGATGAAGTTTGTCATCTTACAGTCACACAGTTCATGGCATTCCCCAAACAATTACAAATGTAACATCAAAGATCCCTGATCACAGAGAAATGTGACAAATATAATAATAATGGGGAAGTTTGAGATATTGATGAAAATTACCAAACTGTGACCCAGAAACACAAAGGAAGCAAATGCTATTGGAAAATGGTGCCAATAGACTTGCTTGATGCTGAGTCACCACAAACCTTCAGTTTGAAAAAAACACACTATCTGTAAAGCACAACAAGGTGAAGTTCAATCGGACAAGGTTCGCTTGTATTCATCCTCTTATTACTTTTCTGACTTTTAAGTATGGCAACCTTCTTAGGAGTCACATGCAGAGAACAAAACTGCCTACCTTGTAATATAACCAGAAGGGTTAAATATGGTAATATGTGCAGTGTCTCCACACATTAAGGGCTCCATTCACTGCCCCCACCCCTACCCCCACATATACCCGCTTCCAGAAAGTGTCCAAATCTCTCCTCATTCACTTATTAGTTCGGATCAGAGACCTGTAAGAATTTTGCATAGTACCTAACAAATTAGCCTTCACAGGGTAAGTGTCAGATATGTTTCTTAAGTTAAAGTTATTTCTTTCCTTTAAGTATATTTTTCATCATATTCTTTTTTTAAAAGTTATTCTTTTTGAGAGATAGAGAGAGAGACAGAGTGAGAGTGGGAGAGGGACAGAGAGAGAGGGAGACACAGAATCTGAAACAGACTCTAGGCTCTGAGCTGTCAGCCCAGAGCCCAACCTGGTGCTCAAACCCATAAGCATGAGATCATGACCTGAGCCGAAGTCAGAAGCTTAACTGACTGAGCCACCCAGGCGCCCCCATCATATTCTGATCATAACACAGTATGGGCATTTTGATTTGTGTCATGTAATTGGAGATGGTGTCACAAAGCAATGACTATCTGTTTCTTTTTTTTTTTCTGGTATAAGTCCCCACCTGGAAAGCTGTGTCCACACCAATCTTTGCAGGTGTCCCCAGGAACAAATGAAGCGGAGCAGACTTCTAGACAAATTTCCCTCTGAAGCTGTCAGTCTGGCAAGATCTCTCAGACTGAGTTTAGGTTTGTCTTCTCCAGAGATTGCTGAGCTGAGAATCTTAATGTGGACCTTGCACATAGGCAAAGAATTCTGGGTGAAATCCAGCCCTTTTTGTCTGTGTCTCATGTTGAGGGAACTCTTTCTGCAAATTCAGGGTGCTGGTAATGTGCCACCTCAGCTTATCTTTCCAAAGCACCAGGTTGCTCTTTGTTTACACCAGCCCAGCTATGACACTGGAATCCAAAGCTGTGAAACCAACAGGTCAGGTATTGCATAAGCCATGCTTTCTACCTCCCCTTCCCATTCTTACGGAAATGCAGTCAGAGCAACGTGATAGGAAAGATAAGGATGAGGTCAGATTTGCAGAATCTGGTATCTTTCCTTACACATATGCAGAATAGAAAACATTTGCATGGAGTGACTAAACCCATTAGGATTCTCCTTTTTTAGGATAAGTGGTACCCTCTTCCCTGTCCATTGTGAGGCTGCAGTTAAAAATCCCAATGATTCGGGGCGCCTGGGTGGCTTAGTCGGTTGAGCGTCCGACTTTCGCTTAGGTCATGATCTTGCGGTTCGTGGGTTCGAGCCCCGCGTCGGGCTCTGTGCTGACTGCCAGCTCGGAGCCTGGAGCCTGTTTCTGAGTCTGTGACTCCCTCTCTCTGTGACCCTCCCCTGCTCACGCTGTCTCTCTCTCTCTCCTAGAAATAAATTAAAAAACATTTAAAAAAAAAAATCCCAATGATTCAATATTCACACTTCTTAATGTCACTATTATGGAGGAGGTCACTGAGGCTCAGTGTGCCTGAATTAGATGGAATTTAAACCTAGAGCCTTCTCACTCTAAAGTATCCACCACCCCAGGTTAGCACTTGTTCTAACTTGTTTCTTGTTCTCAGAAAAGAAAGGAGGAGTCATAAAAAAGATATTTTGAGTCTCAGCTCCTCTGTATGAAACTACCAAGGAGGGAAGTTTGACACTCTTTGGGCCCTTGCCTTCATCACCCTCATCCTTGTTCACCAGCTTAGTAGTTGGGTGTTTTTTTGTTTTGTTTTTGAATTTTTTTCAATGTTTACTTGTTTTTGAAAGACAGAGACAGAGTATGAGCAGGGAAGGGGCAGAGAAAGAGGGAGACACAGAATCTGAAGCAGGCTTCAGGCTCTGAGCTGTCAGTACAGAGCCCATCGCAGGGCTGGAACCCACAGAGTGCAAGATCATGACCTGAGCCAAAGTTGGAAGAGCTTCCCAGGCGCCCCTAGTGGTTGGCTTTGTTATGAAAGGATGAAGGGTCATTCCCATCAGAGGAGCAGAGATGGGTGGCTAGTGTCTAGAAGTTGAAAAAAACCTGTGTGCTCCTTCAGTCCATGGACCAGCAGAGCACAGATCTGTAGTGTCCTTTCTGGGAGTCTTGACTCCTAGAATACTAATCCTCAATTTATCTCCTGGGGTGGAAGCCATTAGAATCATTCCTTACTCTTTCCCCAAAGACAAAGGCCACTGAAAATGCTTTGTCACTATTAGCAGAGTGGATCCCTGGGTCTCTGTAGAGTCCACATCTCAGAAAGGCTGACTATAAAAAAAGACTATTGTCCCCTGTGCCCCAGTCCCAGAAAACAGACCCCTATAGGCCTCTATCTCCTTCAGCCCTAACAATCAGTCAAGATTTGGGTCTCTACCACCCTCATATCTTTGAAAATTTGAAAAAAAATGAATACAGTGAAATAGAATAAAATGAAATGATGGAAGTAAAATAGAATTTGAAAAATTTACCAAAAAAGTATAGTAGAAAAAGATTAAAGAAAAATACTTTTAATAAAGATGGAAAATAAAAATAATTTTTTTAGCTTTCTGTATTCAAGAATAAGAAAAGAAAAGAAAAACAATTGAATAGATAGACCAGTAAACAGACTGAAATACGATTGAAATTCGTTGGTTTCTGCTCGAGGTCAAACTATGAAGCACTTTATAGTGGGTAAACTAAGCAGGCGGAGAGATTTGTGGTGTTCCTGAAGAGCAAGGTTGGCCCAGTTGGGCAGGACTTAGTGTAACAGCTCCGTTCTCCACTAGATGCTGTGGCTTAACTTACTGGGGTGGATTGTTGTGGTGCCTGTAGGTGTGTATGTGCATGTGCAGGAGGCATCACCCAGCTCCCAGTCTCTAGTATCAGAACTCTATGCTCTCCCCGACTAGCAATCTTGCACCCTTCCTTGTCTCTGGCTTTTGTCCACTCCCAGCTTTTACACTGTCCAAGACCAAGCCGTCACGTTGCCAGCTGGCACCTCCCTCCTGAGGTTTTTTTTTTTTTAATTAAAAAAATTTTAAGTGATTTATTTATTTCTGAGAGAGAGAGAGAGAAAGAGAGAGAGAGACAGCATGAGCAGGGGAGGGTCAGAGAGAGAGGGAGACGCAGAATCTGAAGCAGGCTCCAGGATCTGAGCTAGCTGTCAGCACAGAGCCCGACGCGGGGCTCGAACTTATGAACCGTGAGATCATGACCTGAGCCAAAGTTTGATGCTTAACCGACTGAGCCACCCAGGTGCCCCTCTCTGTCAGAGATTTTAGTGAGATCTGCTACCTCTATCTTGGGAAACCTAAATATAGTAGAAATAATTGGGTGGGTGGTGAGGGCCAAGTGATGGTACTTAATTGTCAAAGGTAGGGTGGCTATGGTTACTATAATGCACAGAATCAAAGTAGTAATCAGAATAGTCTAATTCACAGAGACTTATGGCTTTGGCTAGTTGATCACAGTGCTCCTAGAAGTGAAATAATGAGAAATCTACTACATTCTTACTTGATATATATAAGTGGAAGAGTTCCAGATGAAGTGAACAAAAGTATAGCTTGAATCATAAAACAGAGAATCAATTTCCAGACTTAAGCTAGTTTACAGACCTAGAACCCCTTGACTGAAGGGGAGGCTATGTCCTCATGAGGAAGGACCCTACTACGCTCCCAAAAATGTATGCTGTTAATTCTTTCCTCAGCTTTCCCCAAAGGGACCTATAGACTTCCAGCAACATTGAGGTAAAAGGAAATAACCAGAATTTTCAGGACTACTATACACTGGCCATGAACTGATACTAATTCCAGGAGACTCAGAAGTCACTGTAGTCCCTAGTCAGAATAGGTGCTTATGGAGGCCAGGTGATCAAAGGATTTGATCCACGTGGCTCGGAACTCATGAACTGTGTGACCATGACCTGAGCCAAAGTTGGACGCTTAACCAACTGAGCCACTCAGGTGGCCCTCCCTCCTGAGTTTTATTTCAAAACAGGGCTGTGTTTCCCAATCCCTCACTTCTGAGGGATTGCAGTTTTGACCCACTCAGACCTTCTGGAGGAGGGTCTCACTGAGCAATGGCTGGGTGCTAGCTGCACCCAGGAACATTCGTGGGACTGTGCTGCTGCCAATGCGCAGGGGCGGTGGTTGGGTGACAACCTGCCCCAGAAAAAGTTCATGCGATTGTGTAGCAGCATTTCAGGGATTACAGTAAATCACAACACACACCTGGCACGAGGCTTCGCCCTTAACATCCTTGTTCAGATATCAGCAGGGGAACTGCTTCTCCCGGTGTGGCCCAAGGGCCCCTCAGATCTCGCTCTCTGCCCCTGGGGATTCACCCTTCACACTGGGGCACTGCCATGTATCGAGCTGCTGTTTCAGACTCTGCACTCCCCCTGTTTACAGGTCTTAATGGAATTCAAACCCTCTCCTCTCTCTCCCTTTTCTGCTCAGTCCCTTGCATACTCTTTCTTTTCTCTCCAGCTGTTTTTGTACTCTGCCCTCCCCCCCACCCCCACCCCCGCCAACACACACACACTGACTGTCCTCTCTGCAAGCAAAACAGCTCCCTGCCTTCTGTGGCTTCTCTCTCCCCCAGTTCACCTGTCTGAGCCACGTACCTGCTGAGTTCTGCAGTTCAGGTTGTGCAGATTATTGTGTTAATCCTCAAACCAGTTTTCTAGGTGTGCACGATGATTTGGTGTTGATCTGGCTGTATTTCAGGGATGAGAGACACAAGAAAAACTTTCATGCTGTCCTGCCATCTTCTCACCACCTTTGTGTCTTAAACTAGTATCTTAACCTCTTTAAATTGGCTCCCCAGCTGCCAAAAGTATTGTAGTATCAGGTAACCAAGAATTTTGCATGCTCTTCCTGGACTCTGTGGTGGCTATTCTTGCTCTATTTTATGACACAACACACATAAATCGTCTCACATACTTTGGGACCAGATACAAGGAGGAAGACTTAGGAGCACTGGCCATCAGTCTGTTTATGTGTTTTCCTCTGGGTGCTGGGTGCAGGTCCCGACAATGATGATAGAAGCAGCATAGCACAGTGGCTCAGAGAGAGGATGATGGGGCCAAACTAACACGGCTGAGATCCTGACTGGCCCCACTTACCTACTGCAGGACCCTGGACAAATTATTTCCTCTTCCCATGCCTCTGTTCTTCTATCTAGAAAGACGAGTAAATAATGGCACTTACTCTGTAGGGTTTAGAGGAATATTAGGTTCTCCCTTTGCTCTGCCGCAAGTGACACAATTCATGAGGCCCTTTTTACTGAAGAAGTGCTTATCCAGGCTGGTGAGTTGCCCTGTGCCTGCAGATTCTTAATGAGCTCCAGAAACATGTATGAGTTGTAGTTTATTCAGCCTTTTCTCATCATTAGTGTGGGAAAAGTGCCTTTTCCAGCTTTCTAAATCTAACTTAGAAGGAGAAATGAGGTTATATCTTTTCTTAATTTAAATATACATAATAAGCATAATGGCTTAGACAGAAATTGCTTAGACAAGTTTCTGGTACATTATAAGTACATATAAATGTTTTATTAAATAAAGAATGATCAAATACAGTGCATTATACATGTACAGATATTTAGTGGAAATATTCTTTCCTTCACTGTAAACCATTTCTGCTTTCTATAGTCAGCAGGTTTAATGGGGAATGTGAAAAGGGTAATTTGTATCTGCTTACCAGATAATCCAATGGCAGGGTTTCAACTGATGTCCATATTGGGACTCTCACCAATAGAAATGTATATTTTCCTGCCACTGAAATTCCTGATAGAAGAACCACTGCACACATATAAAGGGTAGATGCTAGATTGGTACCCAATTGTTATGAATCCAGCTTGTAAATTATACTCTGGAAAACTTATAGCTCGGTCCCACCCAATTTGCTAACCATTCCCTGCCCCCTCCCATGTAATAATAACCTTCAGTCCATATTGTATCTGTCCTGGTGCTTAATACCAAAAATTACAACTAATGTTTTTGGAATGCTTAATATGTGCCAGACATTTTCTCAAGTTGTTCATTTATATTTTCTTATTCATTTGATTCTTGAAATAAACCTTGTTTGGGAACTGTCATTTTCCCTCATTTTAGAGATAAGGATTCCGTGGCACAGAGAGGTCAAATAATTTTCTCCATTTTACAGAGCTGACAAAGAGCAGATCTGGGATTTTCATTCAGAGTACAACTCCACAGTATAAGTGAGAATACAGTACACTGCCCTACCCCACAGTGTTTATAGTGCTATGGATGTGTTTTATTTTATATTAATAGGTAATCATTGGAAGGTAGGCTCCCCAAGGGATCTGTATTTCATTCAGTATTTGATCAAATTCCTAGAACATCCCTGGCACATAGTAGGTGATCAGTTAATATATATTGCTGTTGTTAAAATGAGAAAATTGTGGAGAGTTTAACACAACTGTTTTGTGCTACCAGCATGGGGAAAGGGCATGAGAAATTCATATGAAAAGACAGAAGAATCTTTGCTTATTTCGATATCACTACTTCCTATTCCTGGAATTTTCCTCAAGGGAAAAAAATTTTTTTAAGAAGTAAGAAAGGAATAAAGGAAAGAAAGAAGAGTGGGAAATAGAATAGGTGCCCCCACTATGCCCTCTCAATGTCTTCCAACTGATGGACCCTCTAGTTTAACTTCTGCAATCAAACACAAAGTTTGTTTATGGCTGGGTGATTTTATGGGTGAAATCAACCCATTTCAAGAAAGATAACACGTTCTCACTTTTTTGGGGTTTCTATGAGGAAAAATGCTACCACTATCCAGTCTTCCTCTTAAGAACTCCCCCAGGATCATATATACTTAATAGCAAATATTCATGTGCATAATGTGGTAACATGATTTTTTAATTTAAATTTTAGTTAATATACAATGCAAAGTTGGATTCAGGAGTAGAACTAATGATTCATCATTTACATACAACACCTAGTGCTCATTCTAACAAGTTCCCTCAGTACCCATCACCCATCCAGCCCATCTCCCACCCATCTCCCTCCATCAACCCTCAGTTTGTTCTGTATCATTAAGAGTCTCTTGTGGTTTGTTTCCCTGTCTTCTCTATCCCACTTCACATATGTTCATCTCTTTTGTTTCTTAAATTCCACATATTAGTGAATATTAGTGAAATCATATGGCATTTTTCTTTTCTCTGATTGACTTATTTGCTCATCATAATACATTCTACCTCCATCCTTGTTATTGCAAATGGCAAGATTTCATTCTTTTTGATGGTTGAGTAATATTCCAACACACACACACCCACACACACACACACACACACACACCACATTTTCTTTATCCATTCATCAGCCGATAGACATTTGGGCTCTCTCCATAGTGTAGCTATTATTGATAATGCTGCTATAAACACTGGTGTGCATGTACCCCTTAAAATACATATTTTTGTATTCTTTGAGTAAATACCTAATAGTGCAATTGCTGGATACTAGGGTAGTTCTATTTTTAGTTTTTTGAGGAACCTGTGTACTGTTCTCCAAAGTGACTGCACCAGTTTGCATTCCCACCAACAGTGGAAGAGGGTTCCCCTTTCTTCATATCCTCACCAACACCTGCTATTTTTGTGTTGTTAACTTTAGCTATTCTGACAGGTGTGAGGTGTATCTCATCATGGTTTTGCTTTGTATTTCCCTGATGATGAGCGATGTTGAGCATCTTTTTATGTGTCTGTTAGCCCTCTGGATATCTTCTTTGAAAACTCTCTCTTCATGTCTTCTGTCTATTTCTTCACTGGGTTATTTGGTTTTTTTGGGTGTTGAGTTTGGTAAGTTCTCTATAGATTTTAGATACTAACCCTTTATCAGATATATCATTTGCAAATACCTTTCCCATTCTGTAGGCTGCCTCTTAGTCTTGTTGATTGTTTCCTTTGTTGTGCAGAAGCTTTTTATCTTGAAGTCTCAATAGTTCCTGTTTGCTTTTGTTTCTTTTGTGTTCTGCAGTGTGTCTAGTAAGAAGTTGCATCAGCTGAGGTCAAAGAGGTTGCTGCCTGTGTTCTCCTGGAGGATTTTGATGGTTTCCTGTCTCATATTTAGGTTTTTCATCCATTTTTATTTTATTCTTGTGTATGGTGTAAGAAAGTGATCCCATTTCATTCTTCTGCATGTTGCCGTCCAATTTTCCCAACACCATGTGCTGAAGAGATTGTCTTTTTTCCATTGGATATTCTTTCCTACTTTGTTGAGGATTAGTTGATCATATAGTTCTGGGTCCATTTCTGGGTTGTCTGTTTTGTTCCATTTATCTATGTGTCTGTTTAGGTACCAGTGTACTATTGTCTTGATGACCACAGTTTTGTAATATACCTTGAAATCCAGAATCATGATGCCTATAGTTTGTTGTCTTTTTCAGGATTGCTTTGGCTATTCAGGGCCTTTTGTGGCTCCAAACAAATTTAGGATTGTTTTTTCTGGCTCTGCGAAAAATGCTGATGGTATTTTGACAGGGTTTGCATTATATTTGTAGATTGCTTTGGGTAGCATAGACATTTTACAATGTTTGTTCTTCCAATCCAGGAGTATGGAATGTTTTTGCATTTATTGTGTCATCTTCAGTTTCTTTCAAAGTGTTCCATAGTTTTCAGAGTACAGATCTTTTACCTCTTTAGTTAGGTTTATTCCTAGGTATCTTACTGGTTTTGGTGCAATTGCAAATGGGATCAATTCCTTGATTTCTTTTTCTGCTGCTTCATTACTGGTGTATAGAAATGCAACAGATTTCTGCACATTGATTTTTATATCCTGTGACTGCTGAATTCATGTATCAGTTCTAGCAGTTATTTGGTGGAGTCTTTTGGGTTTTCTACATAGAGTATTATGTTGCCTGCAAATAGTGCAAGTTTGGCTTCTTTCTAGCTGATTTGTATGCCCTTTATTTCTTTTTGCTGTCTGATTGCTGAGGTCAAGTCTTCCAGAACCATGTTAAATAGTAATGTTGAGAGTGGATATCCTTGTCTTGTTCCTGGCAGTAAGGGAAAGGCTCTGAGTTTTTCCCCATTGAGGATGATATTAGCTGTCGGTCTTTTGTATATGGCATTTCTGATGTTGAGGTATCTATCCCTATTTGTTGAAGATTTTTATCAAGAATGGATGCTGCCTCTCCACAATAGCTAAAACATGGAAAAAGCCTAAGTGTCCATCAACGGATGAATGGATCAAGAAGATGTGGTTTATCTATACCATGGAATACTACATGGCAATGAGAAACAATGAAATCTGGCCAAGTGTAGCAACATGGATGGACCTTGAGGGTGTTATGCTGAGCGAAATAAGTCAGGCAGAGAAGGACAAATACCATATGTTTGCAAGTATAGGAGGATTAGGAGGAACTTGACGGAGGAACAAGGGAGAGAAGAAGGGGGGAAATGCTGGGGGAAAGGGAGAGAGGCAAACCATGAGAGACTCTTGAATGCTGACAAAAACTGAGGACTGATGGATGTGGGGGGAGAGGGGGATGGGCATGGAGGAGGACACTTGTGGGGATGAGCACTGAGTGTTATGTGGAAACTAATTTGACAATAAACTATTTGTAAAAAAAAAAATGGATGCTGCATTTTGTCAAATGTTTTTTCTGCATCTATTGACAGGATCAGATGATTCTTATCCTTCCTTTTATTAATGTGGCATATCACATTGATTTGTGGATATTTTTTCCTGCCACTCCCTTCTGGCCTGACAGATTTCAGTAGACAGGTCTGCTTATAACCTTATGTGTCTACCCTTGTAGGTTAAGTACCTTTTGTCCCTAATGGCTTTCACAATTCTCTCTTTATCTTTGTCTTTTGCAAGTTTCACTGTGATATGTTGTGGCATTGATCTGTTTTTGCTGATTTTGAGGGGAGTTTTCTGTGCCTCTTGGACTTGAATGCCTATTTCCTTCCCCACATTAGGGAAGTTCTCAGCTAATATTTGTTCAAATGATCCTTCTGCCCTTTTTTTCCTGCGTTTCTGGGACTCCTAGGATATGGATATTGTTTCATTTTATGGAGTTGCTGAGTTCCCTAAATCTCCCTTCATGATCTAATAGCATTCTTTCCCTCTTCTTTTCAGCTTCAGCATCATTACTTTCCGGAATTTTATTTTCTATATCACGTATTCTCTTCCCTGCTTCCTCATTGTGATTACATCCGGTCAGTTTTGCATCTCATTTATAGCAGTTTTTATTTCAGCTTGACTGATTTTTGTCTTCGATCTCTGCAACAAGGGTTTTTCTGGGGCCTCGGGTTTTTTTGTTTGTTTTTGTTTGATTTTTTTGTTGTTTGTTTTGTTTTGAAGCCCAGCCAGTAGTCTTATGACTGCTATTCTAAATTCCTGTTCAGAGGCACCTGGGTGGCTTCATTGGTTAAGCATCTGACTTTAATTTTGGATCAGGTCATGCTCCCACAGTTCATGTGTTTGAGCCCCATATCAGGCCCCATGCTGATGGTGCAGAGCCTGTTTGGGATTCTGTCTCTCTCTGCCCCTCCCCTGCTCACTCTCTCTATCTCTCTCTCAAAATAAATAAATAAAACATCTAAAAAGTTAATTCTTGTTCAGATATATTGCTTATATCTGTTTTGAGCAAGTCCCTGTCTGTGATTTCTTTCTTTCTTTCTTTTTTTAAGTTTATTTATTTATTTTGAGAGAGAGAGAGAAGACATGCAAGCAGGGGAGGAGCAGAGACAAGAGTCCAACACGGGACTCAATTCCAGGAACCATGAGATCATGATCTGAGCCAAAATCAAGAGTCAGCTGGTTAACTGACTGAGCCACCAAGTGCCCCTACAATTTCTTCTTGACCTTTCTTTTGGAGAGATTCCAACGTCTTGTCATTTTAGCTCAGCTTCTGTCTTTTGCTTGTATTGAAAGCTTGTTGTTTCCTGCACCTGAGTAATGCTATATTAAAAAGGGGTCATACACTGAAGTGTTTCTGATGTATGCAGTATGTACTCTGCTGTTGTGTTTTGGCTGCTTTTTCCCATTGGTCAATCTTCTGCAAGGCTCCTCCTTGTTGCAGTGGGAGTGTTTGGACCTTTAACTAGGTGTGCTTTGATTTGTTTGTTAAATAAGCCTGGAAAAAAAATGAAAGAAAAAAGAAAAAAAAGTACAACCACCCAAAAAAAAGAGAAAAGGAAGAGGAACAAAGAAAACCAAGCAAACATCAAAAAACCATAGGCCTGGTTCCAAGGAAAAAATAGAAAAATGATAGAAAAACAAAAAAAGAAGTCTTATTGAGAGAGAGAGATAGAGAGAGAGAAAGACAGAGAGAGAGAGAAAAAGAAATGAAAACACAAACAACAGACTATTAGCCTGATTCCAAAGGGATCAAGATTGGAGAAGCAATATACTTTCTTCTAAATGTACTCCAGGAAGGGGAATGTTCTTTCCCCCTGCGACCCAAGAGATCCCTACACCATACTGTGCACTCCAGGGCCAGTGCCCTCCTTCTTCCCAGGAGCGCATGGCACAGCTTCACTCCAAAGTTGCACCCTTCCAAAACCTCAGATTTTGAGCTCCACACTTTTGCAAAAAAATCTGCGACACTCAGTACCTCTGGCTCCCCAGTCCTTGGTCTGGAGAGGCTTTCCTCTTATGCAAACCTCTCACCATACTCTCTCAACCCCTCTCTCTTTCTCTCCCTTTTGTCTCTCTAGGGAAAGGCTCCCTCCCCTCTGCAGCACTGCTGTTTTTCTCTCCCCCCATTCATTTCCATGCTCCTTGCACCTGCCATGTTGTCTCCCTCCAAATGTGGAGATCTTTCTGCCAGCCCTCAGATTAATTTCCTGGGTGTTCCAAATGATCTGACCTCAATATACCTGTGTTTGAGGGATGAGGAAATCCCAGGGTTCCCCTACTTCTCTGCCATCTTAACTCCTCTCTTACCATGATTATTAAAGATCAAAGGGATACTGGTCAAAGAATCACTTCACAATGTACTGAATAGGTAGGACACACTTTGGTCCCTAAAAAAATTGGGTCAGAAGTGATGTCACCAAGATGGTGGGATGGGAAGCTCTTGATTTTCTCTGTTCCTAAGGACACATTTAGAAGGGGCAGTTCCCTCTGAGAGAAATCCAGAAACTGGCCAAGTAATCTCTACGCATTAAGTGAATAAAAAAAGAGCCACATTGAAATGGGTAGGAAGGGCTGAGATACACTTAGAATAAACCCTATCCTCAGCATAGCCCCTTAAAATCAGGAGGGAATCCCCAACTCTCAGTGTCTTCCTGAGAAGCAAAAGATTTGGACCACACATCTAGTGCCCAGTTTGTAAGGCTGCCACCCAAGGGATGGACCCCCAAATCACCTCTCTCTGAGAGCTATTGTGGCTTGGCATACATGAATCTCACAGGACCACATCAAACAAAGAAGCAATTTTAAAATGGGTGCATGAGCATTTCTTGTAGCTATCCCTTCCAGGCTCAGCACAGAAGGAGCAGGCAAAATGCCTATCTCCTAGTCTCCTTGGAGGGATTTGACTGCTTACTTTCCAAACGGCTGCATGAGTCTCTGGCTTCTAATTAACCATATGTGTGAGCTCACTGGGATCTTTCGAGAGACCTTAAAGAGCTGCTGGGTACATCCTCTACCTTCTCTCCTCAGTTAACCGCACTAATAAAAACAAGTCTCCAGCTTCTCCCTGAAAGGAATTTCTCTACAAATCTAACACCTCTAACACCTCATTTTCTAAGGCTGCCGTATGAGGGACTGGCTTCTAAATCACCTAGCTCTGGGAGCTGACAAGACTCAGTATTCATGAATCTTGCCAGAAATACACAAAATAAACAGGTGACTCTACAGTTGCAACGACATGGATGAAGCTAGTGTGTATTATGATAAGTGAAATGAGTCAGAGAAAGACAAATACCATATGACTTCACTCACATGTGAAATTTAAGAAATAAAACAGAAGAACATAGGGGAAGGAGGAAAAAAGAGAGGGAAGCAAATCATAAGAGACTCTTAACTACAGAGAACAAACTGAGGGTTGATGAAGGGAGGTGGGTGGGGGATGGGCTAAATGGGTGATGAGTATTAAGGAGGGCACTTGTGATGAGCACTGGGTGTTACATGTAAGTTATGAATCACTAAATTCTGTACCTGAATTCAGTGTGTCCATTTATGTTAACTAGGTGGAATTTAAATAAAAACTTGAAATTAAAAAAAAAAAAGAGGTGGCTTGGGGTGCTTGAGTGGCTCAGTCAGTTAAGCGTCTGACTTCGACTCAGGTCATGGTCTTATGGTTTACAAGTTTGAGCCCAACGTCAGGCTCTGTGTTGACAGCTCAGACCCTGAAGCCTGCTTCAGATTCTGTCTGTCTGTCTGTCTCTCTGCCCCTTCCCCAATCATGCTTTGTCTCGTTCTCTCTCAAAAATAAACCTTTAAAAAAAGAGAGGTGGCTCTAAATGGGTACAAAAGCATTCCCGGAGGCTACTCTCTCTGGCTAAGTACAGAGTAAATAGACAAAAACACTCAGCTCCCAGTTTATTCCTGATAGGCTCTAGATTGCATCATATCTAATATCTTGACTTGCCCAAGTGCTGCCTGGAGATTGGGCTTCAGATTAGCTTGCATTGGAAGCTGAAAGAGCTGGTGAACAATAGTTCTCTGGGAGGCTAAACAGTCATGTAGGCAATTCCCATGCTATTAGGATACTGACAGGTCTTGGACACCCTAGTCTCCTTGGAATCACTAAGAGCAATGACAGCGATTTACAAAAACACAGAGGCTTGAGGACAGTAAAGTCTCAGGTCAAGCTTATTGACAAACTTTATTTCCTACATGAGACCACTCTGTCAAGACTGGAATAGGTGGCTATTTTATCTAACGTACAAAAACTAATACAGAGAGTCAAGGAAACTCAAGAAATGGAAGAATACGTTCCAAACAAATACACAAATTTACACACACACACACACACACACACACACAATAAATCTCCAGAAACCAGTCTTCATGAAACAGGTTTTCATGAGTGATTTACCTGAAAGAGAGTTCCAAATAACAGTCATAAAGATGCTTACCAAGGTCAGGAGAGCAATGCATGAACAAAGTGAACATTTCAACAAAAAGACAGAAGATATTTTATTTTATTTTATTTTATTTTATTTTATTTATGTTTATTTATTTATTTTGAGACAGAAAGTGAAAGTGGGGGAGAGGCAGAAAGAGAGAGAATCCCAGACAGGCTCCATGCTATCAGCACAGACCGTGACATGGGACTCAATCCCAAGACCCTGGGATCATGACCTGAGACAAAACTAAAAGCCAAATGCTTAAATTACTGAGTCACCACCCAGGCATCTCGAAACAGAAGGTATTTTAAAAGTAGCAAACAAATAATTGAGCTGAAGAACACAATAAACTGGAAAATTCAATAGAGGGGTTCAGAGCAGACTAAGTCAGATCAGCAAACTCAAAGACAGGTCAATGAAAATCATCTAATCAGAGGAGTAAAAATAAAAAATAACTTAAAAGAGTGAAAATAACTTCAGAAACTTATGGCACGCAGTATAGTGGACAATATACCCATTATAGATATCCAAGAAGGAGAAAAGAGAGAGAAGGGTGCAGAATGTGTTCAAAAAAATAATGGCTAAAATCTTCCCAAACCTGGGGAAAGCAACGGACACCGAAGTCCAAGAAACCCAAAAGGGACCAAAAATATTAATCCAAAGAGACCCACACCAAGACACATTGTGATTTAATTGTTAAAAACTAAAGCAAAGAATCTTTTTGAAAAGCCTGGCTAAAGGTGTATCAATTTTGTTTATTTTTTCAAAAAACCAAATCTTGGTTTAATTGATGTGTTCAACTGTTTTTTTTGTGTTTTCTTTTTGGATTCTATATTGTTTATTTCTCCCCTGATATTTATTATTTCTCTTCTTCTGCTGGTTTTGGGGTGTTCTTTATGCTCTGCTTCTAGTTCCTATAGATGCGCTGTTAGATTTTGTATTCGGGATTTTTCTAGTTTCTTGAGATAGACCTGAATTGCAATGTATTTTCCTCTTAGGACTGCCTTTGCTGCATCCCAAAGAGTTTGAATTGCTGTGTTTTCATTTTCATTTGTTTCCATATATTTTTTAATTTCTTCTCTAATTGCCTGATTGACACATTCATTCTTTAGTAGGGTGTTATTTAACCTCTATGCTTTTGGAGGTTTTCCAGACTTCTTCCTGTGGTTGATTTCAGGTTTCATAGCACTGTGATCTGAAAATGTGCATGGTATGACCTCAATTCTTTTATATTTATTGAGGGCTGCTTTGTGACCCAGTATGTGATCTATCTTGGAGAATGTACCATGTGCACTTGAGAAGAAAGTGAATTAAATAGCATCAGGATGTAGAGTTCTAAATATATCTGTCAAATACATCTGGTCCAATGTGTCATTCAAGTCCATTGTTTCTTTAGTGATTTTCTGTCTAGTTGATCTATCCATTGCTGTAAGTAGAGTATGAAAGTCCCCTGCAGTTAGCACATTCTTATCAATAAAATTGTTTTTGTTTATGATTGTTTTATATATTTGGGTGCTCCCAAATTAAGTGTGTAGACATTTATAATTGTTAGCTCTTCCTAATGGATAGACCCTGTAATTATTATATATAGCCCTTCTTCATCCCTTGTTACAGCCTTTACTTTAAAGTGCAGTTTGTCTGATATAAGTATAGCTACTCCAGCTTTCTTTTGACTTCCAGTAGCATGATAGATATTTCTCCATCCCCTCACTTTCAATCTGGAAGTGTCTTCAGGTCTAAAGTGAGTCTCTTGTAAACAGCAAATAGATGGCTCTGGTTGTTGTTTTTTTATCCCTTCTGCTACCCTATGTCTTTTGATTGGAGTATTTAGTCCATTTACATTCAGTGTTATTATTGAAAAATATGGGTTTAGGGTCATTGTGTTTTCTGTAGGATTCATGAAAACAAACTAAGTGTCCATTTAGAAGAATGAATAAAGAAGTGATAAACACACACACACACACACACACACAGAGGAATATTATTAAGCTATAAAATAAGAAGGATATCCTGCCATTTGTGATAACATGAATGATTCTGAAGGACATTATGCTAGTGAAATGAGCCAGACAGATAAAGACAGATACTTTATGGTGTCATTTCTATGTGGACTCTAAAAAACAAAAACAACAACAACAACAACAAAAAACCAGATACTTTTGAAACTTTTAGAAACTCAGAAGCAGTAGAATGATGGTTGCCAGGGGCTGGGAAATGGAGGAAATAGGGAGAGTCTGATAAAAGGGTTCAAACTTTCAATATTAAGATGAACTATTCTAAGGACATAATGTATAGGATGGTGACTGTTGTTGACGATTCTGTAATGTGGCATGAAATTTGCTAAGTGGTTAGATCTTAGGTTCTCTCTCTCTCTCATGCACACACACACAGACAAGGTAAGTATATGAAGTAATGGAAGTATTAATCAACTTGGTTGTGGGAATCCTTTCACAACGTGTGTATGTGTGTATCCCCACGTTTTACCCTTTAAATAGATTACAATTTTATCTGTCAATGATGCCTCAGTGAAGCTGGCTGCGGGTGGGAGACCGAGAAAGAGAGGGTAAAGGAAAGAGAGAGGAAAATTAGACTACCCTTAAGGTAATACCATATCTTGGCAAAAGTGGCAAGATATGCTCATTGACAATAAACCATTTGTAAGACAGGAGAAACATTAGGGCAGCATGCAAATGAGTAAAGTGTGTCACTGATATCCAGCAGTGTAGGAAACTAAACAAGAGCAGGGTCCACTACAGGAGGGTCTGGCCATGCCAGCTCTGCTGGACCCAAAGGGGAGTCCATGGTTTGAGAGCAGGCTTGTGGTGGTTCTGTTGACCATTCACACTGTTTCCCAGACAAGACAACACACATGGCTTTAATGCTAATTAGAGCTTATTATTTCTCTCCACCCACCCGTACACTCCTCATGCTATATCAGCCCATGCAACGCTGTCCTGTGTTCAGGACTGCTTCACAGGGGCTCACAGTGCCACTGGTTCCAGTCACAAGGCATGATGACATGTTGCAGACGGTGACTCATTTTCTGTACACTTTTGTTGGTTATGTCTGTATGGTAATAAGCAGGGTATCCAAGTTTGTCCATAGCATGGCTGTGGACACTCATGAAGTGAGAAGAGAGACCCTGGGCCCGGTACTCGGGCACAGTACCCCCCATCCGTATCTCTCCTGTCTGATCCATCAGGCTCCAGGACACAGGGGTCCCCTCAGGCCCCAGCAGGCAGAAGGTCGGGAAGGTCCAGATACAGCGCTCGATGAATCTCTGGCTCCTCTCATTGCCGCCAAAATGCCAGAATTTATTCACCAAGGCAGCGTGGGTCACATCCAGGGAGGAGAGTTTAAACATCTCTTGGTTACTATTGAGAACAAGGGAAAAGAACACCCAGTAATACCACACATACTATGAAGTATTGTATTTTTTTGCCCCAAAATTGTTTTCAGACAATGCAAATTGGAGCACAGGTAAAGGTATAGATTCTGCAACCAGATGGCCTGAAATCATAATCTTTTTTATAAAATGGAGACATTAACACAAGTGGGGAGATTAATAGCACCTCTGTCAAATAATAGAAGAGCTATTGCATGATAAGTACCTAGGACCTCTGCCACAAACAAAAAATAGAATTACACAAAAATTAAGCTTTAATTAATGCTGCATCACTAAGCATCAGTCACTGCTCTGACTCTCCACTTAAGATAGGAGAATTAACATCCCTGTTCTACACATAAGAATAGGTAAGCAGAAAATAAGCTAGTGCTCTCAAAGCATACACCCGCAAGCTGCAAAGCCAGAGCTTAGCATCTTGGAATCTTTGGATGTTGGTGTAACAGGATCCTGGGCCACAGTGGGAAAGCTGAAGGCCAGAGAGAGAGAGATAGTGGTGCGAAGTGAAGGCAAGCCACATGTTACAGAACACTGAAGTCTGAAGGCTGCTGCGGTGGTATGAAAGGGCTTCGAGAGGTGTCCTGGAAAGAGTCCACAAGGCGGAGCGAGATCTACAAGTGAGCTCCAGTTATGCCCTTCACCATCCACATGACCTGAACAAGCTATTTCATTCACTGAATCTCTCTTCTGTCAGGAAAATGGGGATAGTGTCTCCTACCTTGTTTATCTTGTGGCATGGACAAGAGAATCAAATGAGATTATAGACTTAGAGGTGTCTTTCAGGTGCTAGGTGCAATACAGTATGAATACAGCTTTTCCAGGCATATTAACCCACAGAGGGCCATAGGATTGGACATCTTCAAATCAAATACCTATATCAGTTTTAATTCTATTCAGGCATCAGTGCAGGGATTTTTTAAAATTTTTTTTTAAATTTACTTCTGAGAGAGAGAGCGAGAGAGAGAGAGAGAGGGGCAGCGTGAGCAGGGGAGGGTCAGAGAGAGAGGGAGACACAGAATCGGGAGCAGGCACCAGGCTCTGAGCTGTCAGCACAGAACCTGACACGGGGCTCGAACCCATGAACCATGAGATCATGACCTGAGCCGAAGTCGGATGCTTAACCAACTGAGCCACCCAGGTGCCCCAGTTGTTTTTTTTTTTTTTTTTTTTACACGAATGTTCTTGGTACCTTTATTTGTAGCAGCTCCAAACTGGAAACTCAAATGTCTATTAACTAGTGAACAGAGAAACAAACTATTGTCTATTTATATGATGGATTACTACTCAGTAATGAGCTATGGATTCATGCAACAACATGGATGAATCTCAAAATAATCATGCTTAGTGAAACAAGCCAGAAACAATAAAGAGTATATTTTTTGTGATTCCACTTACATAAAATTCTAGGAAATGCAATCTGTAGTGACACAAACGAGTTAAAGTTTACCTGGGAGTGGGAGAGGAGGTTGAGGGGAGGGAAAGAGGGATTATAAAAGAAACAAGGAGACTTCGGGGGTAGGATATATTCATTACCTTGACTGTAGTTGTTTCATGATTGTACTCTGGTCAAAACTTATTATTCACTTTAAATATGTGCAATTTATTATTTGTCAATTATACCTTGTATGATGCTGTAAAAAAATATTCCTTGGCTCCACTCCAGGCCTACTGAATCTGAACCTATGGAAGTAGGACCCAGCAATATGTTTAAATTCTCCTTACTGGAAAACCTTTGCTCTGAGAAGTACACTCATTGAATGCATATTTATGAAGCAGTGTTTTCTGTTCTGTTCTGGCTACTGAAAACTTGGTGAACAACATAAATAGTGTCCCTGCTCTTGTGGAGTTTGAAATTTTGCAGGAGAGAATCAAACAGCAAACAGGTCAATAAAATACCAGGAAGCTGATTTTGGATAATGATACGTTCACTGAGGGAAATAAAAATTGGGTTTTGTGATGAAGGATTACGGGAAGGGGTGGTTTTAGGTTGCTCTTAAGAGAACTCTCCAAGGAAATGACTTTTGAGAGAGTGAATGGCAAGAAAGAAGCAGATATGTAAAGATGAGAGGAAAGGACATTTTAAGCAAAGAACAAATGCAGTGGTCCAAAGGCATGTGTAAGTGTATGAGAACAAGTCTCAGAAAGAAGGCCAGAGCTGCTGGTGGGAGTGAGCAAGAGAAACAAGGTGAAGTCCAAGAGGTGGTGGATTACAGGTCTTACAGGACCCTGGGTGTCCACAATGGGTGTGTGAGCTGAGAAACACTGATGGCTTTTAAGTGGATGTATTAACATAATCCATGTCACCAAAAGGATCACCCTGGAAATGAATTATAGGGAGGCAAGAGTGAACATAGGGAGAGAAGCTGGGAGGCCACTTCTGTACAGAAAGATGAGAGTAATGCAGAGCATCTTTTTTCAAACTCACATGGCCTTGGGTCTGCCAGATTTAAGAGATAAGTTCTTTGCCTCCAGCAGGGAAGGGATCAGTTTACTTGCTGTCTCAGGCATCATATACATAATTCTTTGATCTTGCTTGACCTTGACCAATTTAGCAGCTGCAAGATTCTGTATCACATTCTTCAGGCTGGACTGTGAACCTAGAGAGGAGTAAGGTGAGGTGAGAAGTGATTTCCCATGTAGATGCTAAAGATGCTTCCCAGGGGAAGTATGCAGAATTTAAAGTCAGACAGTATTGCTTTGGGTATTGCCATTAACCATGTGACCATAGCCAAGTCACTCCTTCAGCGACTTCCTCTTATGTAAGACAGATAATATTAGAAATCCTGACTTTATCACTGTGAAATCAGTGGAACAATGGTATATAAAAATAGTAGTCAACCTTGAGTGTGCACATACTTCATGCCCAGGTATTGGTCTAATACATTTAATTCTTCCATTGACCCTATGTTTTGGGTACTTCTACTATACTATCCTCACTTTTTACATGTTAAAATAAGTTATATCACTTGCTCAAATTAAGAAGCCAGTAACAGGCAGAGCAAGGATGCCATTCTAGAGAATCTGATTCTGGAAGGCATGCTCATAACCATGGTTGTCCTTGTCATCGGGAGGTGCTCTGTGCCACAAGAAGCTGTCATTCTTCTTCTAAGAATGGATGGCCAGATGGGGAGCTTTACTCTCACACCTTATCACAGTAAAGGATCCCGAATATGTCACCAAAATGTATCATGAATCCTCAGCTAACAAGAAATTCTATTGTCCACAGTTCCTTCTATCAACTCCATAGTCTGCAGTGTTGGAATCCTAGCAACTGATGCAAGGAACAAATATCAAACTGAGTGTCTGGGGTTTGGCAGAGAAAGTAAAGGCCGTAAGTAAAAGTGCTTAGGATGAAAAGTGACCCTGCAGGTGTAGACATGAACAGTCACAGAAGCCAGCACATACCCCAGATCCCTTACTTACTTTGGATCAGAAAATGTTGCTTCCAATTGATGACATCTGATGCGCCAAGGAACTCTTGACAGTTTGTGGGATTCTTATAATAGATTTGGTAGGTGTTGGTGTAGTAATCAAAATCATCTGTCATTTCCTGTATGGAATGTGGAATAAATCAAGTTGATCTATACCCAGTGTGATAGGAACACTTGGCTTTAGTTCATTATACTGTGCTGTTTTATAAACTTATAGGAGTGCCTGGCTGGCTCAGTAGGTTAAGCATCTGACTTCGGCTCAGGTCATGATCTCACAGTTTGTGAGTTTGAGCCCAGCATTGGGCTCTGTGTTGACAGCTCAGAGCCTGGAGCCTGCTTCGGAGTCTGTGTCTCCTTCTCTCTCTGTCCCTCCCCTGCATGTGCTGTCTCTTTCTGTCTCTCAAAAATAAATAAATGTAAAAAATAATTATAAACTTATAATTTGTGATATTTTTCTTGATGTATTGTCCTTATTCCTGAATCATTTATATCATATAAACAAATCAAGGATTTAATCAATTACTCTATGATTAAGAAAAACATACTGAACTAGATACATGTATGTTGCATTACAATTTCAAATCAATCAAATGTGCACAGATTTAAAAAGCCTTCTTCTATAATTCTGTAATCCTTAGGAGAAAGAAAGTATTATTGTCAAAGGCAAGGTTCTGTTGTAAGAGTAAATCTTATTCTGTTTAAAAGAGTCTCAAAAAAAATAAAGAATCTCAGAAAAATTGGATTGTAAACAAAACAATGTTGAAATTGACACAAGTAACCTTATATATGATATAGTTACACAAAATAAAGATACATGGTGTCTTTATTTTCGTTAAATTTTTTAATTCAAAGTATAATTAATTAATATAAAGCATTATATTAGTTTCAGGTGTACAATATATTGATTCAACAATTCTATACATTTCCCAGTGCTCATCATGGTAAGCATACTCTTATTCCCCTTCACCTCTTTCACCCGTACCCCCACCCACCTCCCTTCTGACTACCATCTGTTATCCTCTGTATTTAAGAGTCTGCTTTTTGATTTCCCCTTTTTTCTTTGTTGGTTCATCTGTTTTGTTTCTTAAATCCCACATATGAGTGAAATTTTATGGTATTTGTCTTTCTCTGACTTATTTCATTTAGCATTATACCCTCTAAGCCCATCCATGCTGTTGTAAATTACAAGATTTCATTCTTTTTGATGGCTGAATAATATTCCATTACATATGTATATATATATATATATATATATATATATATGTATGTATGTATGTATGTATACCACATCTTTATTCATTCATCTATTGATGGACACTTGGATTGCTTCCATATCTTGGTTATTGTAAATAATCCTGCAATAAACATAGGGATGCATATATCCCTTTTTAAATTTATGTTTTCATTTTCTTTGGGTAAATACCCAATAGTGGAATTATTAGATCATATGTTAATTTTATTTTTAACTTTTTGAAGAACCTCTATACTGTTTTCCATAGAGGCTGCACCAGTACACACTCCCACCAACAGTGTATGAAGGTTCCTTTTGTTCCACATCCACTCCAACACTTGCTTCTTGTGTTTTTTATTTTAACCATTCTGATAGATATACAGTGATATCTTATTGTGATTTTAATTTGCATTTCCCTGATGATTAGTGATATTCGGCATCTTTTCATTTGTTGTTGGCCATTTATATGTCTTTTTTGGATAAATGTCTATTCAGATCCTCTGCTAATTTTTTTAGTGTTTATTCATTTTTGAGAGACAGAGCACAAGTTGGGGAGGGGCAGAGAGAGAGGGAGACACAGAATCTGAAGCAGCCTCCAGTCTCTGAGCTGTCAGCACAGAGCCTGATGTGAGGCTTGAACTCATGAACTGTTGAGATCATGACCTGAGCCGAAGTTGGATGCTTAACCGACTGAGCCACCCAGGTACCCCTCCTTTGCCAATTTTTTAACTGAGTTATTTGTTTTTGTAGTGTTGAGTATAAGTTCTTTATATATTTTGGATATTAACCCCTTACTGGACACATGATGTCTTTAATATGTAAACTACACTCTCAACAAGAGCCAAAACATGGAAGGAGCCTAAGTGTCCATCAACAGATGAATGGATCAAGAAGATGTGGTTTATCTATACCATGGAATACTACATGGCAATGAGAAAGAATGAAATCTGGCCTTGTGTAGCAACATGGATGGAGCTTGAGGGTGTTATGCTGAGCGAAATAAGTCAGTTAGAAAAGGACAGATATCATGGGGTGCCTGGGTGGCTTAGTCGGTTAAGCGTCTGACTTTTGCTTAGGTCATGATCTCGCGGTTCATGGGTTCGAGCCCCACGTCAGGCTCTGTGCTGACTGCCAGCTCAGAGCCTGGAGCCTGTTTCAGTCTGTGACTCCCTCTCTCTCTGACCCTCCCCTGCTCACGCTGTCTCTCTCTCTCTCTCTCTCTCTCTCTCTCTCTCTCTCCTAGAAATAAATAAAAAACATTAAAAAAAAAAAAAAGAAAAGGACAGATATGTTTGCACGTATAGGAGGAACTTAACGGAGGACGATGGGGGAGAAGGGGGGAAATGGTGGGGGAAAGGGAGAGAGGCAAACCATGAGAGACTCTTGAATGCTGACAAAAACTGAGGACTGATGGATGTGAGGGGGAGGGGCGATGGGCACAGAGGGGGGCGCTTGTGGGGATGAGCACTGGGTGTTATATGGAAACCAATTTGACAATAAACTATTTGTAATAAATAAATAAATGAATGAATAAAAATAAATAAAATGTAAACTACAATGCACTATTATTTAAAAAATAACTTGCATTCCTCAAAAAATTGAAATTTGAGCACAAAATTTGTTCAAAAAGATCTTCTCAAAGTTAACAAATGAAAGATTATGTTATTTGAAGATGAAGGAAGGAGTCAAAACAACTACCCAATAAGGGGGTAGAGTAGCTAGAAAGTATTGCACAAAAAGCCACTCATAACTTCATTTCTTAGTTCAATAATTTATGTAAATGTCTTCATTTTTGTATTCTGTTTAGTTCAGTATTTTTAAATGGCACTATACATTTAAATTTTATTTGAAAATTTTTATGTTAAAATGACATTTTATGGTTACATATTTTGCATGCATAAATTTTTACTTTATCTTTTCCCATATGCTTATAACATATTTGTATCTGAAATGTATTAACCACTTAGTTTGAGTGATGCTTAAAAGTTGGCAATGAAAATATATTCTCATATACAAACATTTCAATTTGTTCTTTACATTTCCTTAAAATTCTTCTTGTTTACCTTTACTAGTTTCTAGATATTATTTTTCTGCTTAGAATGCTCTAGTATTCTTGTCAGCCTGCCAAAAACCTATTTATCTTCAAAATCCAGTTTTGGTGAAATGTCTACTAGGCAGGTGTCTGATCCTCTCCTTGCACACCCTGACATTGGTGGTTTTAATCATCTCTTGGTTAGTGCTGCTTGTATCTTGTATGTTGTATTTTCTTGTATGTTTTTATACATTTTTACTCCATGTTGTAATTTGTTTGCTTATCTATCTTTTCTCCAAGCCGTGAGCTTCTTGGGAACGAGGACTTGTTCACCATCATGAAACTCATTTCTATATCCCCTGGGTCTACCACATTGCCAGGTGCATGGTAGACACATAACAAATAAGAACACGAAAGCATATTCATTCCACATCTGGCACCATACCTGCTCCTGAGGGCAGATCACCACTGTTGTAAAATCAGGCCACTTGTCCACCACGGCCTTTAACTTGAATGGGTTTCCCTGGTTCATATGGAAGACAGTAGCATAAACCTGTAGCAACCCAGAAACTCAGGGGATCAGCTTATTAAGAAGGGCTAGTGAAGTGTCTTGTTTGATCAGGACAAAGATTATTTCTGCAAAATCAAGGTGATAAGTGATAAGGCATATGGTTCAAACCACCTTCAGATTCCACTTCATTACTCCAAATAGAAATAGGTTTGGGGATCAAAACATGAGAATATTATATAAATGTAGTTAAATATCCAGATAAATAAATAAATTAAAAATCAGGGGTACCTGGTTGGCTCGTCGGTTGAATGTCTGACTCTTGATTTGGGCTTAATTATGATCCCAGGGTCGTGAGATCAAGCCCAGCAGCAGGCTCAGCTTAAGTTTCGCGCGCTCTCTCTCTCTCTCTCTCTCTCTCTCTTTCTCTCTCTGCCCCTCTCCCCAACTCATGCTCGCTCTCTCTAAAATCAAAAACAAACAAACAAACCATCCACTATCACATTGTAGAATTGAGTGATATATCTTTCCATTTTATTTCACTTATTTACAAATACACATAAAATTTTTTAGTGTTTATTTATTTTTGAGAGAGAGAGAGACAGAAGAAAACAAGGGAGGGGCAGAGAGAGATGGAGACACAGAATCTAAAGCAGTCTCTAGGCTCCTAGCTGTCAGCACAGAGCCTGTCGTGGGGCTCAAACCCACAGACTGCAGGACTGTGATCTGAGCCAAAGCTGGATACTCAACAGGAGTCCCATACACATAACATTTTTAAGCAATGAAATTACGTAACATATATTAGTTTAACATGTACCCCCCCCACTATACTATGGGCATATTTCCATATCAATAAACACAAATCTACATAATTATTTTTAACGGCTGCATAATATCCATCATATGAAAGAACTCTAATTCAATTTTCCTATCTCTTATTGCTGGCCATTTCAGCTTTTTCTGATTTTTTCATTTAACAGTTTATTCTTCAAGGAACTTTTTTTTTGTATAAGTCCTTGCAAATATGTTTATTATTAGAAATATTAGCAGGAAGATTTCTGGGTCAAAGGTCAACTGCTGTTTAAAGATTTTTTTTTTCCTTACACATATCTCCAAGGTCCTTTCCAGAAAGGTTAAGTGAGTTTTGACCTATTTAATAAGTAGAGACAGAACAGTGTTAAAAGCCCGAGTTTTGCTGACCAAAGTCTGACATTCAGCAATCTGTTTAATCTTTTCCACAAGCATTTATTCAAACACCAGTGCCATCAAGGACATTGTAGAGGTTGACAAAGAGAAATTCTCCAAACTGGAAGGGTCCCTGTGGTTGTGAGAAAAGGAAAACCAGCAGTGCATACCAGGGTGAAGCAGTTGGAAACATGATGCTTCAGCAGATTGTATGGAAAATTGCTAAAGACCAAGGACCAAAGAAATGATGAGTATTTCCACGACAAAAGGACCACACCTCATCCCGCACTTCCCTACCCCTGCCATGAAAGGTTTATCTCAATCTGAGGAGAAAGAGGAGGAGGCAGTTTTGACTCTACTGAGTTTTAATAAAATCTTTACATTTCCACCATTGGTGGGGACACAACAGAGAAATGCAGTTGTAGGACAAATAGGTGACATTTTTTAAACATTGGAGTTTGGGACCAGTGCCATTTATATACACTAGATTAAAAATAAGTGGAATCACTCCTCTCTTCTGTGCCCATGGTAGCATCATAAAGCCAGAACATAGTGGTCCAGGCAGCACTACAAATGGAATGCACTGGAGTTGACATGTGTGATAAACCTATTTGGTACCCATTAAATGAGATAGATGGGCAGTCCTTCAGGCCATGGCAAATCTTTCTCTCACCTGAAACTCTAGTGAGCACTGAGTGAAAATGAGTCTTGGGTTGTACCTTTGTAGCATGAATCATCCATACAAATACTCTAGATTTGTACTTATGGGGAAAACTGCATAATCAGAGTCGACAGAGTGGAGAGCAGAAGAACCATCTGCTTATTAAAGTCGAGGATCTAATATTGAGGGTTACTTCACCTCACTATACTGTTGGGCTAAGGGTAGTGCCAAGAGCTTTCTCAAGAGTTATGATCTACTTAATGTAAGAAGAACAATTCCAACCCCAGAGATCTGCCTTATAGAGAATGGAAGAAGAAAAAAACTTAACCCAGAAATCTCCTCACAGCAGTCTCTCAAGATAAAATATCTCACTCCACAGAGCATCTGACTGACTTACTACCTCCCCCTCCTAAAAAGTAAATAAATAAAAGCTCATTATCTGTAGGATGCATTATTTCATTGTATAGTATTGCCAGTTAAGGCAGCTAAGTGTTAATAGAGACAAATGTTAGGGGATGCCTGCCAAAATAAGTGATTTTAGTCTTAGCATAGTTGATCTGCAGTCACTATTTCTGATAATAAATAAAGGGCAGAGCAGGTGTGTACATAATATCCATATCTAGTAAAGGAAAGTCTGATTATGTTCTTTTCCCCAAATGCACAGTCAACCTGGTTAAAAGCAGTGGGTTCCTTTGGAGAAAACTGGGAAGAAGATAGCATACATTTTTGACAGTGTAGCGAGTCTTTCTTCAAGGGCATATATCCTTCCCTTCATTGATTCTGAGTCTGTAAAGTGGCTCAAATATGGTAATTGAGCCTTCATAACTGTTTTTATGATTCATGTTAGAATTTGGAATTGATGTAAAGCACTTGGTGTAGCTGCTAATAGTACTCAAGAAGTGTTGGCTATTAAGTTTGTCACATCATTTTATTTAATCCTCTCAACAAGTTCCTGAGGTAATGGTAACCCAGTCAAACATTGGAGAATGCCTACCAAAAGTATTTACTTTATGGTTCTACTCATTTTATATGCAAGAACACTGAGACTCAGAGATGGTTAACTTTTGCAATATTACCCCAGAAACTGAATTTGTACGGTCAAAGCAGACCCCGCCTCCTCCATAGTTGCCCTGCTTTACCTCAGTAGGAAGGATCATGGACTCAAGAAGGCACTAAACACCTGCAGCATAGTCTAGATACTTTCAGATTTTTTTGAAATTTAATGCCATATTACACTTAATATGGGAGGACATACTTGGTATGATTTCAATTTCTTAAAGTCTTAAAACTATGATCCATGTTTGTACCTGTTTCATGTGCACTTGAAAAGAATGTGTATTCCACTATTGTTGAGGGACATGTTCTGTAAATATCACTTAAATTGGTTCATAGTATTTTCCAGACCTTCTGTGTAGGTTATAGACTTTCTGCCTATTCTATAAATTACTCAAAGAAGACTGTCAAAGTCTTTAATTGTACCTATGGGTTTACCTATTTATTCTTTCAGTTCTATCAGTTTTTGTCTTGTGTCCTTTGAGCCTCTGTTGTTAGGTATATACATCTTCATGTCTTCTTGGTGAATTGATATCTTTATCATAATGCAATGACACCTTTATCCCCAATAAAATTCTAGTCCCTTTGTAACATATATTATTGTCCCTCCAAAAGACTCTACCTCTTTATGTAGATCTCTGATCTATTTCTAAAACAAAATTTCTGTCTCATCCCAAATTAAACATAATCACTTGAGTTTTGACAAAATAGAAATTGATCTATTAATTTCAAAGAAGAGTCATAATGGTTAACTTTTATCAGGCACTTGATTATTTAGAAAGAATAAGTTAAACATTAATGTGTTTACCCAATCATGCAATTCTGGGAAACCTTCCAGTGTTATATAATGGCACACGGAATGGTACAAAGGGATGTTTTTGATTCATCCTAGAGCAAAGATCATAGTCGATTTAAATCATAGAATTGCCTCTCACTAGTGGTGTAATCTTGGTCAAGTCCTATAGCTGAGCTTGCATTTCCTCTTTGGTTACATGGGTATAACAGACTTGCCTTGCAATGAGGTGATGGAAACTAAATGAGATGCAAGATGAGTGAGTGCCTGGCACAGAGTATGTGCTCAAAGAATGCTGGTTCTCCTTCCTACGTCTTTCATAGGCAATTGCTAGTCATTTTTTTTTTCTCCCTATGTGTTCTACTCTCACCTTTAAGGACTCCGGGAGGCTCTTCCTCAAGGATTTCTCTAGCATCTGCAGCATTTGTGGGCCTTGTAAGTGAAACATCATGGCCTTAACCTAAAGAGAGGATCAAGAAATATCAAGGAATGAGAAGTGATAGCAGACATACAAAGACATAAAACAGACACAAAAGGCAGTTCTAGCTAATGGTCAGGCCTTCATTTCTGCTGTTTTATTAGTGCCCCATTCACTGAACTCCTCACTGACTCCTAGGAAGAATAAGAGACTGACAGAAAGCACAGATCCCTCTTTCTGAAATTATTCTTCAATATTTTCTAAACTTAAAAAAAATCTTTATGCAATTTTTATTTTAATTTTTATATTACCCAGAATACCAATAGTTAAGGATGCACTAAGATTACCATATATATTATCTAAACATGCATGAGCATCTTTGAGGTTAAGTTTCCATCCATGACACAACTGAGTTTGCCACTGAGAAGCTGTATGATGTTAGGCAAGTGACTCAACTCCTCTGTGCCTTTATTTCCTCATCTATAAAATGGCAATGACCATAGTGCATTTCCCATGTGCACCATGGGAAATGGTTGTGGTTGTCGTTGTGACAGTTATATAAATCAGTACAGGTAAGCTACTCAGACCAGTGCATTTCAACAAGTGCTTTTATTCCTCTTTAGTAAATATGTGGAAGTGCACTTGCATGGTCATATAGTAAGCATGTGTTTAACTTTATAAAGTGCTGCCAACATTATTCCAAAGTGGATGAACTATTTTATATTCCCTTAGCAGGGTATGAGTTCCAGTTGCTCCTCATTCTCTCCAGCACTTCTCTAGATGATTTTATTTTTTTTTAATGTTTTATTTATTTCTAGGAGAGAGAGAGAGACAGCGTGAGCAGGGGAGGGTCAGAGAGAGAGGGAGACACAGACTCTGAAACAGGCTCCAGGCTCTGAGCTGTCAGCACAGAGCCTGACGCGGGGCTCGAACCCACGAACCGTGAGATCATGACCTAAACGAAAGTCAGACGCTTAACCAACTAAGCCACCCAGGCGCCCCTCTAGATGATTTTCTTATGCATCCACATTCAGAAATCATTGATATAATAGGTAACATATAAGTTCTCAACAATATCCTTCAGAGGTCAGAGAGAGGAAGATAATGTCAGAGTAGGAGGACTCTAGGCTTGTTTCATCCCATAAACACAACTAGATTCAAGCATCTTAAAGACCTGAAGACTAGCAGAACAAACTCTACAACTAAAGGAGAAAAGAGGCCACCTCAAGGAAAGTAGGAAGTGCAGAGACATGGTTTGGGGGAGAAATGAATAGCGAATGCAGTAGAAGAGAGGGAGCCATGGTTATGGAGAAAGGCAAGAGAGAGGAACACACAGGAGAATGCACAAGGGGAACATTTTCCCAAAGCCGTTGGCTTGCAAAACGAGAGGGGCTGATTTTCGTGAGTTCTTAAAGCTTTCGTGAGGGCTTAAAGCTTGGAGTTTTAAAGATCATCAGGCTTGGCAGACACCATTTCCCTCCCTCATGAATAAACACAGACCTACCTGCAGGAAGAAGCTCAGCTCAGACAGTAGCTGACCTAACCTGCCTAATATTCCTAACCTGCCTAACACCAAGCTCCTCCCCCCCTGTGCTGTCACAGGACTGCCTTTTTCAGTCAAGCTTGTCTCATCCCAGGGGTGACAGTCCTCTCCCCCAAAAGACCAGCACAAACCCCTGCCCACACCATGTCTCCCAGCCAGAGAGTCCTGAAGCATCTCTGTTCTGGTAGAGTTGGTGTGGGGTCTCATTTCACAAGTGGGCCAGAGCACACCTAGTTAAAACTTACAACAATTAAGCCAGGGACCAAACACTGCTCAAGCAGGCAAGGAGAGCATCTGAAGATGACTGGTCATAAGACTAGAGCAGCCACAATACAACAGCAGAGCACACTCAGCACACACCAGAGACATGCCCTGAAGTGCCAGGCCTTGGACACTACATGACCTCTTCTTTATAAGGCCATTACTTTCGGGAGCAGGAGACATTGCTGGCTTTTCTAACACATAGAAGAACACAGAGACTTAGACAAAATGCCAAGATGGAGGAATTTATCCCAAATGAAAGAACAAGATAAGGCCACATCCAGGGATCTCAGTGAGGCAGATATAAGTAACATGGTGATGGAGAATTTAAGGCAACAGTTGTAAAGATACTCATTGGGCTTGTGAAAAGAATAGAAGACATCAGGGAGACTCTTACTGCAAAGATAAAAGAGTTTAAAAAAGAATCAATTAGAGGTGAAGAATACAATAAATGAGATTGGAAGCAGGCTTAATGCAATGAACAGCAGGCAGGAAGAAGCAGAGGAATGAATTCGTGACATAGAAGACATAATAATGGAAAATAATGAAATTGAACAACAGAGAGAAAGAAGAATTATGGAACACGAGAGTAGACTGAGGGAATTCAGCAACTCCATCAAATGTAACAACATTGGTATTATAGGAATTGAAGAAGAAGGAGAAGAGGAGGAGGAAGAGGAGGAGAAAGAAGAGGTAGAAAGGAGACTAAACCAAGATGCTACTAAGCAATGAATGGGATAGGGAAGTCAAAGAAGAAATTTAAAAATACATGGAAATAATATAAATGAAACATGATGGTCCAAAACCTTTGGGATGCACCAAAAGCGGTCCTAAGAGGAAAGTATATAGCAATACAGGCTTACCTCAGGAAGCAACAAAAATCTTAAATGCACAACCTAACCTTACTCTTAGGGAGCTATAAAAAGAACAACAAATGAAGCCTAAAGCTAGCAGAAGGAGGGAAATAATAAAGATTAGACCAGAAATGATACAGAAACTAAAAAACAATAGAACATATCAATGAAACGGAGCAGGTTCTTTTTGAACATCAATAAAATTGACAGACCTCTAGCCAGACTTATCGAAAAGAAAAAAATCGAAATAATATAAAACCACAAATGGGAGAAAAGAAATAACAACCAAAAGCACAGAAATACAATCGTAAGAGATTATGAAAAACGATATGTCAACAAATTCGACAACCTGGAAGAAATGGATAAATTTCTACCAATATATAAATTACCAAAACAAACAGGAGGGAACAGAAAACTTGAACAAACTAATAACCATGAAACAAATTGATTCAGCAGTCAATAAACTCCCAACAAACAAAAGTCCAGGGCCAGATGGCTTCGCAGCTAAATTCTACCAAATGTTTGTTTGTTTGTTTGTTTGTTTATAGAGCATGAGTGGCACAGGGGCAGAGGGAGAAGGAGAGAGAGAATCCCAAGCAGGCTCCACACCCAGCAGGGACCCCCCATGCAGGGCTTGATCTCAGGACAGTGAGATCAATGACATGAGCCAAAATCGAGAGTCAAATGCTTAACTGACTGAGCCACCCTGGTGCCCCTAGCAAAAATTTACTTTAAAGAAATATTTTTATGTTTATTTATTTTGGAGAGAAAGAGAGACAGAATGTGAGTGGGGGAGGGGCAGAGAGAGAGAGGGAGACACAGAATCCAAAGCAGGCTCCAGGCTCTGAGCTGTCAGCACAGAGTCCAATGCAGGGCTCAAACTCATGAACTGTGAGATCGTGACCTGAGCTGAATCAGATACTCAACTGACTGAGCCACCCAGGTGCCCCTTAAAGAAGAGTTAATATCTATTTTTCTCAAACTATTCCAAAAAATAGAAAAGGAAGAAAATCTTCCAAATTTATTCTATGAGGTCAACATTACTATGATACCAAAAACAGATAATGACTGCAGTAAATAAAAGAACTACAGGCCAATATCTCTGATTGAACATGGAACCAGAAATTCTCAGTAAAATACTAGCATACTGAATCCAACAACACATTAAAAAAATCATTCTCCACAATCAAGTGGGATTTATTCCTGAGCTGCAGGGGTGGTTCAATATTCACAAATCAATCAACATGATACAGCACATTAATGAAAGAAAGGATAAGAACCATATCATCCTCCCAATAGATGCAGAAAGAGCATTTAAGAAAGTACAGCACCCATTCATGATAAAAACCCTCAACAAAGTAAGTTTAGAGAGAGCATTACCTCAACACAGTAAAGGCCATACGTGAAAAACCCATAGCTAGTGTAATCATCAATGGGGAAAAAACAGAGCATTACTTTATATCCAGGAACAAGACAGGGATGTCCACTCTCATTGTTATTTAACATAGTACTGGAACTCCTAGCCACAGCAATCAAATGACAAAAAGAAATAAAGGCATCCAAATCAGCAAGGAAGATGAAGACTTTCTTCATCTTTGCAGATGACATGATACTCTATGTAGAAAATCCAAGACTCCACCAAAAACTGATGGAACTAATACATGAAGTCAGTAAAGTTGAAGCATATGAAATTAATGTACAGAAATCTGTTGCATGTCGAGTTCAAGCCCCATGCTTGGGTGTGGACCTGGCCTTAAAAAAAAAAAAAAAGAAATCTGTTGCATGTCTATACACCAATAATTAAACAGTAGAAAGAGAAATGAAAGAATCCCATTTACAGTTGCACCAAAAACAATAAGATATCTAGGGATAACCAAAGAGGTGAAAGACCTGTACTCTGAAAACTATAAAACATTGAGGAAAGAAACAGCAGATGACACAAAGAAATGGAAAAACATTTCAACTCATGGATTGGAAGAACAAACATTGTTAAAATGTTTATAGTACCTAAGGCAATCTACACACTTCATGCAATCCCTATCAAAATACCATCTGCATTTTTTACAGATCTAGAACAAACAATTGTAAAATTTGTATGGAACCACAAAAGACCCTGACTATCCGATGCAAAGGTGGAGGCATCAGAATTCTGGACTTCAGGTTATATTACAAAGTTGTAGTGATAAAAACAGTATGGTCCTAGAATAAAAATAGACACATAGATCAATAAGCAGAATAGAAAACACAAAAATGAACCCACAACTATGTAGTCAATACATCTTCAATAAAGCAGGAAAGAAAATCCGATGGGAAAAAGACAGTCTCTCCAACAAACGAGTGTTGGGAAAACTGGACAGCAAAATGCAGAATAATGAGACTAGACCATTTTCATACACTATACACACACACAAAAATTCCAAAGGGATGAAAGACTTAAATGTGAGACTTGAACCCATAAAAATCTAAGAGGAGAACACAAGCAGTAACAACTTTGATATCAGCCATGGGACCTCATCAACATAAAAAGCTTCTTCACAGAAGGAAACAATCAACAAAACTTAAAGGCAGCTTATGGAATAGGAAAAGGTATTTAATGTTTATTTATTTTTGAGAGAGAGAGACAGAGCACGAGTTAGGGAGAGGCAGAGAGAGGGAGACACAGAATCTGAAGCATGCTCCAGGCTCTGAGCTGTCAGAGCTTGACACAGGACTCAAACTCACGCTCTGAGATCGTGACCTGAGCCAAAGTCGGACGCTTAACCAACTGAGCCACCTACGCACCCCGGGAGAAGATATTTGCAAATGACATATATCTGATATCTGATATCTATATCTGATAAAACGTTACTATTCAAAATATATAAAGAACTTATAAAACTCAAAATCCACACAATTAACAATCCTATTAAAAATGGGCAGAAGATATGAATAGACATTCTTCCAAAGAAGACACAGAGATGGCCAACAGATACATGAAAAGATGTTCAACATCACTAATTATCAGGGAAATGCAAATCAAAACTACAATGAGATTTCACTTCACGCCTGTCAGAATGGCTAAACTCAACAACACAAGAAACAACAGGTGCTGATGAGGATGCAGACAAAGGGGAGCCCTCTTGCACTGTTGGTAGGAATGCAAATTGGTGCAGCCACTCTGGAAAGCAGTATGGAGGTTCCTCAACAAGTTAAAAATAGAACAACCCTACAATCCAGTAATTGCACTACTAGCTCTTTACCCAAAGAACACAAAAATACTAATTCAAAGTGATATATGTATCCTGATGTTTATAGCGGCATTGTCTACAGTAGCCAAATTATGGAAACAACCCAAATGTCCATTGACTGCTGAATGGATAAAGAAGAGGTGGTATATATATATACAATGGAATATTAATCAGCCATAAAAAAGAATGAAATCTTGCCATTTGCAACGACGTAGCTGGAGCTAGAGAGTGTTATGCTAGGTGAAATGTCTATCAGAGAAAGACAAATAAATTATGATTTCACTCGTGTGAAATTTAAGAAACAAAACAAATGAGCAAAGGGGGAAAGAGAGAGAGAGAGTGAAAGAGAGAGTGAGAGACAAACCAACCAAGAAACAGACTAACTATAGAGAACAAACTGGTGGTTACCAGGAGGGAGGGAGGGGGAGGGGGGGTGGGTGAAATAGGTGATAAAGATTAAGGAGTGCACTTATTGTGATGAGCACTGGGTGTTGTATGAAAGTGTTGAATCACTATTGTATAACTAAACCTAATATCACAATGTGTGTTAACTAACTGGAATTTAAATAAAACTTAAACACACACAAATAATACCCTTCAAATATGTACAGTAAGAAGATTTGTAGAGCTAATTCTCAAGGCAGGCCAAAAGACTGAGATCAAAATGTATTTCAATAAATACAACTCTCTGAGGGACTTACAAAATGGAGTTTTATCGAAGCCCTTGTTATCCTGGAAAACAGCAACAGTTAAAGAAATCCCTCCACCTACTTTGTGTTCCTGGAATGGCTTACTGCAAGGAAACTTCCTTCCTCCCATCTGCTTTAACACGACTCATTGATGCCCCACTTGTTTACCTATGACAAGGCCAGACACTGACCCTCCAAATTCCCAATCTTTGCGCTATAAATGATTAGCTGAATTTTGAATCCCCACTGATAAAACAAGCCAAATGTTGGTTAAATTTCTCTTCTGCCTGTAGGCTGAGTCATCATAGAACCCCTTCTTAAAAACCTCTACCAAAAATAGGCTGAACTCAAGGTAAAACATTCTCTGAGCTGTATTGGTCCTGTCCCTTCTGCATCCCTCTTCCACACAATGGATTTTCTCCTGCCCTGTTTACTCTTCATAAACGCTTAGGTTGACAGTTTATCCCTACTAATCCCTACTAAAGTTTAAACAGTTGATTAAACTTTAATTAAGCTTCCCCCTTCACATAGGAGTCTGGACTCTGACCCACCCTCAGCCTGAGCCATCAGATTTTGCACGCAGAAAAACACTCCATGAACTCTGCTTACTCCTCTCTATAAAAGAATATCCCTTCTCTGCCTGACCTTTCATCTCTTTGTAGATCTTATGGCCTGAGGTTTCTCCTAGTTCAAATTAATCTATTATTCATCTATTCATTTATTCAGTCACTCATTAAATCTTGATCAAGAGTTCACTGTAGTGGCTTTGTAAATCAATCTCTCCATCTAGGCTGAACTGCCTTTCCTGGAATTTCCTTCCTTGTATATTGCTAGCTAGTTTGGGCCGCACTAGAGTTTCCTAGGGGAGATTTGTAGGGTAGAACTGAAGCACTGGGGATATAGTTGCTAATTTCATAACATGAAGCCATGGCTGGGATGGCATGTGTTTCACTGTCCCCTGGGTTTACCTTCAGTTTCTCTGTCATCTGGGCCAGGGTGTTTAGCTCCCTAATGAAGGAATCTGTCCTTCAGGACATCCAATATACCAAGGTCAAAGTCAGCAAGAACTGATAAGATTCCATCAGTTTTAAAAAGCTTCAGCTTTAACATGGTGGGAAATTCTTGGACAAACGTTTTGAGTTTTTCAGATGTGCTCCCTTTTCCCCAGGTTCTTGTCAGTTATCTGGATTCTTGCCAGGGAAACAGACCCTTCACTTCACTTAATGAATTCCCTTTGTGATTCGAAGGGAGACTCTTAACTAGAACACTAAGGCAGTGGTTGTATCTTTTTTTTTTTTCCCTCAGCTTCACTGAGATATAATTGACACTAACACTGTGTAAGTTTAATGTGTGCAATGTGATTATTTGATACACAGATAACTTGTGAAATGATTACCACAATACTGTTGGTTAACACCTCCATTACATCACCTAATTACTTCTCTTTTTGTTGCAAGGACATATAAGATCTACTTTATTAACAACTTTCAAGTATATACTACAATATTAATTACAGTCTCATACTGTACATTAGATTCCCAGAACTTATTTATCTTTTTTTTAAGTTTACTTACTTATTTTGAGAGAGAGAGAGCGTTCACGTGAGTTCTGTGTCTGAGACAAAATAAGGACTCATCGTGAGTTCTGTGTCTGAGACACAGTAAGGACTCAATAAATGTCCGTTGAAGGATTGAGTGTATGGTGAAGTATTTATATCAACATAACCATCTAATTAGTCTCTCCACTTACTGGGAGCAAAAACTCATTCATTCATTCAATAGGTACCTATAGAAGGCCTACTATGTGCTGGGCATGCAAATTTGTACCAGATGCTTCTTTGGAAAAAGGCTCAGGCCAGAATAGATGTAGCTGTGCCGTATTTTAAAGATATAAAAGCAGTAGAAATATAACATTTCTGAAGATTAATCTGACATTAGCTAGAAGCAGCTCAAGGGGCACCTGGGTGGCTCAGTTGTTTAAGTGGCTGACTCTTGATTTTGGCTCAGGTCATGATCTCATAGTTTTTGGATTTGAGCCCTGCATTGGGTCTATGCTGAGAGTACAAAGGTTGCTTGGGATTCTCTTTCTCCCTTTCTCTGTGCACCTCTCCAGCTCGTGTTCTTTCTCTCTCTCAGAATAAATACACATTAAAAAAAATTTTGTTAAGCAGCTCACAAAAAAGATTGCATGACACTAAGAAGCCAAGTTGAATTTGATGCCAGATTACTGGGGATATAATATTAATGCCCAATACTTTTGTGACAACCTTCAGTGCACACACACACACACACACACACACACACACACACACACACAATACAAATATGATGTTCAACAAATGGATTTGACTGAAACTGAGGAGATTCAAGGAAGCTAGTACATCTTGGCAGTTGCCAGCATTGATAATGGATAAAGTTCTAAAAAGGACACTTTGTAACCTTTGATGAAACCATTCCAATATTTGGAATTTATCCAAAGAAAACAATTGGAATGAAAAATTCTCTATGAAAAGTTTTCTAAAGCAATACCAACTTATGGAGAAGTACTAGACACAATCTCAGACAATTTACATAAATAATTATCTATTATTATTTTACTACTCTTAGACTCATTAATATGAAAGTTATGATAAATATGCTGCCATGTCTTATTTTTGAAAAATTTGTTAATGTTTATTGATTTTTGAGAGACAGAGAGTGAGCAAGGAAGGGTCAGAAAGATCCAAAGCAGGCTGCAGGCTCTGAGCTGTCAGCACAGAGCCCAACGAGGGGCTCAAACTCACAAACCGTGAGATCATGACCCGAGCCGAAGTCAGACACTTAAACTACTGAGCCACCCAGGTGCCCCCCTTCCATATGTCTTAAGACAAACACTAAAAAGGCAGAAAATGACAGTGTATAAATTCCAACCAGATATGTAAAGTCTTTTTGTGTGTGTATTTATATAAATCACATATATAATATGAAAATATATAAGGAAAACCAAATAATATCATAGGCGTGTTAAAGCTAAGACTTTTTAAAATTACATTTTTATGGTTTTAATTTATAATTAATCTCATATGTATTACAGTCCTCTTACTAGAATCTACCTCATCCCTTTGCATCTCAAAGCAGGGCCCTTAATTTCCTTGGTCATCATTTATCCAAGGGGAAAAAGATCTGACTACCTTACAATGTTACTAGAGGATTAAATAAGATAATGTTTACATAGTGTGTATATAAATTGTGCTATATGTCATCCAAACCAGCATATTTCTTCTAGAGGCTGGTAGATTTTCTGTCATCCCTCTAAGAGTGAGCTCCCAGATCTCTTCACGTTTGTTTATCAGTTTAAAACAAGAGCCTGGCTTTTACCCTGTCAAGAATTTCTCTCAGAAGTAGGATATTGCCCTATACACGTGTAGTAGGTGCCTGATACAGGTTTCTGAAATGAAAGAGCTTCTTTTTGGTCTTTCAAAATTCTCAACACAAATGAGTTGAGAAATTCTTATTTATATCCAACAGTAGCATTTTGATTCATTCTACTTTGGTGGGGAAGCAAAAGGAAATGAGGGGTCCCAGAGCAATGATTCTCCTTTTTCTCACCTGCTTTGACTGAGTCAATCTTACTCAGTTTCTGGAGAGATCCCCAAGAAAAGACAGGAGGCTGAAGGCTATACTAGAAGATGAAATATACCATCTGTACAAAGTTCTGACAGCAGGGTGTGGAATGCAATCCTTCTCTCATGCTCAGAGAAGCAGCTCACTAATATTAACTGGACAGCATGTCCTCTGAGGCTCTTTTCCCAGAAAGCTAAGCTGCTTTCTGGTCATAATGCCTGTTTCACTCTGGGCTGTTTACCAGCTGGGTAAACACAGGGAAATAGATGGACCTCTATAAGAAATAACTCTTTCCTTCCTTCCCCTTTCACAAGCACCAACAAGATGAGATTGCTGTTGTTAAGAGTTGATGTATAGAATCAGAGTTATCTTAACTGTAAGTAAAGACATTAATTATTTGGAAAGACCAAGGGTTTAGGGTGCTCCCCTTTTAGAATAAGCTCAGTGAAAGTCAAGCAGGATAAACAGAAAGAAAAGCACATCCAGACATATGATTAAACTACTGAAACCCCATATAAAGAGACAACCTTAAAAACAACCAGAGGCAGTAAAAAGATGTATTTCACATCAGGGAATAAAAATACAAATAATGGCTGACTTTTGGAAGATATATAATACTAAGAAAAAATAACTCAATCTAAAATTCGATACCAAGCAAAACATCCTTTCAAAATGAAGTCAAAATGTAAACATTTTCAGATAAATAAGGCAGAGCTATCAAACAAGAAAGTCTGTAGGCTAGAGGGCAATGAAATTCCACAACATTTTTGGAACTGCAGTGAGGAAGGGGGAACACTTAAAATATTCCATGATTTAAAACCTGTATTTCTTTTGTTTCTTAAATTCCTTAAAAACAATTCATACTGGGGCGCCTGGGTGGCTCAGTCGGCTAAGCATCTGACTTAGGCTCAGATCATGATCTCACGGTTCATGAGTTCGAGCCCCGTGTCGGGCTCTGTGCTGACAGCTCAGAGCCTGGAGCCTGCTTCAGATTCTGTGTCTTCCTCTCTTTTTGGCCTTCTCTCACTCATGCTCTGTCTCTCTCAAAAATAAATACACATTTAAAAATACAAAAACAAAACAATTCAGTATTTTTAATTCAGATATAATAACTGTATATACAGAGTTATAGTGTACGTAGAAGTAAAATATTTAACAATGGCACCAGTGGAGACAAATGGAATTTTACTGTTTTTAAATTCATGCCTCATATGTGAAGTGGTATAACATTAACTCAAGTGAAAAATGTGATAAGTTGGGAATGCATACTCACAATTATTAGAGAGCCATTTGTTTAAGCCATCGGAGCATGACTTTCCTCTGGAAGTACACGTCTAATTGGATTTTCCCTGTCTGTGTCTTTCTTGCTCCATGTTAACGAGGCCCTCTACTGGCAGCCAAATCACAACCATTAAGGAGAAACAACTTTAGAATGAAATCCATGATGGTCAGAGAAAGAGAACCAACCCAGCTCCTTTGAGCCTCAAACCAGATTTGGACTGAAAATCTCAGTTTTGTAGGATAGCAAATTTTCTCATTACTAAGGCCATTTTGAATCAGGGTTGTGGTTTCTTTTTCTTTTCTTGCTTGACGCCAAAAGCATCTCAATTAATATATGATGTGACAGTATCATGAAATCATTTGAACTGCCTTTATCAAAAGACTTAAATAATATGAGAAATATATAACTTGTAACAAGAAGTATTAAAAACTTGAATATAAAATATTAATACTTTTCTTTTGAGGGTTTGAGAAACCAAGGAATCTAATCTTATTTCATAACCTTCTTTTTTTATTTTTTTGGAACTTTGAAAAACATTTTATTTTATTTTATTGATAGTTTATTGTCAAGTTGGTTTCCATATAACATCCAGTGCTCATCCTCACAAGTGCCCTCCTCTATGCCCATCAACCCACCCCACCAGCCCTCAGTTTGTTCTCGGCATTCAAGAGTCTCTCATGGTTTGCCTCCCTCCCTCTCCCCCCTATTTCCCCCCTTCTTCTCCCCCATGGTCCTCCGTTAAGTTCCTCCTAATCCTCCTATACATGCAAACATATGGTAGCTGTCCTTCTAACACCCAGTGCTCATTCCTACAAGTGCCCTCCTCCATGCCTATCACCCCCCTTCCCCTCCTCCCCACCCCCATCTGCCCTCAGTTTGTTCTCAGCATTCAAGAGTCTCTCATGGTTTGCCTCCTTCCCTCTGCCCCCCTATTTCCCCCCTTCTTCTCCACCACGGTCCTCCGCTAAGTTCCTCCTAATCCTCCTATATGTGCAAACATATGGTAGCTGTCCTTCTCTGCCTGACTTATTTCGTTCAGCGTAACACCCTCAAGTTCCGTCCATGTTGCTACACATGGCCAGATTTCATTGTTTCTCATTGCCATGTAGTATTCCGTGGTATAGATAAACCACATCTTCTTGATCCATTTGTCTGTGGACGGACACTTAGGCTCTTGCCATGTTTTGGCTATTGTTGAGAGTGCTGCTATGAACATTGGGGTCCATGTGCCCCTATGCATCAGCAAAAGATATTTTTAAAAAAGTAGGTGCTTGCATGGTATGGTCTGACAGTCTGAATTTCATTCTTGGAGTCAGATGGCACGGTTATGGGCTTTCCACTCAGTATTGACTGTGCCCTCTCCCGCACTGGGCTTATTTGGTGAGGGAGGGGGCCATAAGGTAGCCATCACCATGGATAAAACCAGAACTACGTAGAACATTGTACACTCATTTTATATCTTACACAATAGCTAACCATTATTTTTAATTGCATACGGGAGGGTGGCATAATCCTTTCTTCCCAGGTTAAGGACTTTTAAGCTCATAATTAGGCCCTGTGTGAATGTATGAAATACAGGTGCAATAGTGAGCTGGCCCAAATGGCCACAGCCATCAGCTCTGAGTATTTATCTGTTGGCATTCAGTTTATCTCCTACAATAAAATTACCCACCAGGATAAAAAACTGCCTTTACTTAGAAAGTTTTGTTTTTTGTTGTTTGTTTTTTGTTTTTAATATAGTTTATTGTCAAGCTGGTTTCCGTATAACACCCAGTGCTCATCCCAACAAGTGCCCCCCTCTATGCCCATCACCCATTTTCCCCTCTCCCCCACCCCCCCATCAACCCCTAGTTTGTTCTTAGTATTTAAGAGTCTCTTATGGTTTGCCTCCCTCCCTCTCCTTAACTATTTTTCCCCCTTCCCCTCCCCCATGATCTTCTGTTAAGTTTCTCCTGATCCACATATGAGTGAAAACATATGGTATTTGTCTTTCTTTGTCTGACTTATTTCACTTAGCATAATACCCTCGAGTTCCATCCACGTTGATACAAATGGCCAGATTTCATTTTTACCTAGAAACCAATTTTATTGTATTTAATTGAATTTGGTCACACGCCTTTTTCTTTTCCTTTCCTTTCCTTTCCTTTCCTTTCCTTTCCTTTCCTTTCCTTTNTTTTCCATTTCTTTGTGTTTTCTCAATTTCCTTCATAAGTTTTCTATAGTTTTCATTATACAGATCTCTTATATCTTTGGTTAGGTTTATACCTAGATATTTTATGGTGTTTTGTGCAATTGTGAATGGGATCAGTTTCTTGATTTCTCTTTCTGTTGCTTCATTGTTCGCGTATAAAAATGCAACCGATTTCTGCACATTGATTTTGTACCCTGAAACTTTGCTGAATTTATAGATCAGCTCTAGTAGGCTTCTGGTGGAGGCTGTCGGGTTTTCTATGTAGAGTATCATGTCGTCTGCGAAAAGTGAGAGTTTGACTTCTTCTTTGCCAATTCTGATGCCTTTGATTTCCTTTTGTTGTCTGCTGGCTGATGCTAGGACTTCCAGCACTATGTTAAACAACAGTGGTGAGAGTGGACATCCCTGTCGTGTTCCTGATCTCAGGAGGAAAGCTCTCAGTTTTTTCCTGCTCAGGATGATGTTAGCTGAGGGCTTCTCATAGATGGCTTTTATGATGTTTAAGTAAGTTCCTTCTATCCTGACTTTCTCAAGGGTCTTTATTAAGAAGGGATGATGTATTTTGTCAAATGCTTTTTCTGCATCTATCGACAGGATCATATGGTTTTTATCTTTTCTTTCGTTGATGTGATGTATCACACTGATTGATTTGCAAATATTGAACCAGCCCTGTAACCCAGGAATGAATACCACTTGATCTTGTTGGATAATTCTTTTTATGTGCTGTTGGATTTGATTTGCAAGTATCTTGTTGAGGATTTTTGCATTTGTATTCATCAAGGATATTGGCCTGTAGTTCTCTTTTTTTGCTGGATCTCTGTCTGGCTTGGGAATCAGAGTGATGCTGGCTTCATAAAATGAGTCCAGAAGTTTTCCTTTGACTTCTGTTTTTTGGAATAGCTTGAGAAGAATGGGTATTAATTCTGTTTTAAATGTCTGGTAGAATTCCCCAGGGAAGCCATCAGGTCCAGGGCTCTTATTTGTTGGCAGATTTTTGATAACTGATTCAATTTCTTTACTAGTTATGGATCTGTTCAGATTTTCTATCTCTTCCCGTGTGAATTTTGGTACTGAATATGTGTTTAGGAATTTGTCTATTTCTTTTAGGTTGTCGAGTTTGTTGGCATATAATTTTTCATAGTATTCCCTGATGATTGCTTGTATTTCTGAGGGACTGGTTGTGATCCATTTTCATTCATGATTTTGTCTATTTGGGTTCTCTCTCTTTTCTTTTTGAGAAGTCTGGCTAGAGGTTTGTCAATTTTTTTTCCCAAAAAGCCAACTCTTGGTTTCAATGATCTGTTCAACCTTTTTTTTGGATTCTATGTTGTTTATTTATGCCCTGATTTTTATTATTTCTCTTCTTCTGCTGGGTTTGGGATGATCTTGTTGCTCTCCTTCTAGTTCCTTTAGGTGTGCTGTTAGATTTTGTATTTGCACGTTTTCTAGTTTCTTGAAATAGACCTGGAGTGCTATGTACTTTCCTCTTAGGGCTGCCTTTGCCGCATCCCAAGGAGTTTGGATTGTTTATTTTTATTTTCATTTGTTTCCATATATTTTTTAATTTCTTCTCTAATTTCCTGATTGGCCCAAGCATTCTTTAGTAGCGTGTCCTTTAACCTCCATGTTTTTGGAGGTTTTCCAGACTTCTTCCTGTGATTGATTTCAAGGTTCATAGTATTGGGATCTGAAAGTGTGTATGGTATGATCTCAGTTCTTTTATATTTATTGAGGGCTGCTTTATGTCCCAGTATGTGATCTATCTTGGAGAATGTGCCATGCACACTTGAGAAGAAAGTGAATTCCATGGCCTCAGGATGTAGAGTTCTAAATATATCTGTTAGATCCGTCTGGTCCAATGTATCATTCAAATCCTTTGTTTCTTTAGTGATTTTCTGTCTGGTTGATCTATCCATTGGTGTAAGTGGAGTAGTAAAATCCCCTGCTATTAGCACATTCTTATCCATAAGATTGTTTCTGTTTGTGATTGTTTTTATATATTTAGGTGCTTCCATATTCGGTGCGTAGACATTTATAATTGTTAGCTCTTCATGATGGATAGACCCTGTAATTATTGTATAATGCCCTTCTTCATCCCTTGTTACTGTCTTTACTTTAAAGCCCAGTTTGTCTGATATAAGTATAGCTAGTCCGGCTTTCTTTTGATTTCCTGTAGCATGATATATATTTCTCCATCCCCTTACTTTTAATCTGAAGGTGTCCTCCAGTCTAAAATGAGTTTCCTGTAGACAGCAAATAGGTGGATTTTGTTTTTCATCCATTCTGCTACCCTATGTCTTTTGATTGGAGCATTCAGCCTATTTACACTCAGTGTTGTTATTGAAATATGTGGGTTTAGAGTAATTGTGTCCTTTGTGGGATTCATGTGTGTGGTGGTGTCTCTAGTATCTTGCGTTCCTTGCAACATTTCCCTCAGAGAGTCCCCCTCAGGATTTCTTGTAGGGCTGGTTCAGTGGTGATGAATTCTTTCAATTTTTGTTTGTTTGGAAAGACTTTTATCTCTCCTTCTATTCTGAATGACAAGCTTGCTGGATAGAGGATTCTTGGCTGCATGTTTTTTGTGTTTAACACATTGAAGATCTCCTGCCATTCCTTTCTGGCCTGCCACGTTTCAGTAGATAGGTCTGTCACCACTCTGATAGGTTTCCCTTTGTATGTGAGGGCCCTTTTATCCCGAGCTGCTTTCAGAATTCTCTCTTTGTCCTTATATTTTGCCAGTTTCACTATGATATGTCATGCAGAAGAGCAATTCAAGTTATGTCTGAGGGAAGTTCTCTGAGCTTCTTGAATTTCAACATCTACTTCCATCCCCAGGTTGGGGAAGTTGTCTGCTATAATTTGTTCTAGGACTCCTTCAGCACCTTTCCTCTCTCTTTCTCTTCTGGGATTCCTATGATACAGATACTGTTCCGTTTGATTGTATCACTGAGCTCTCTAACTCTTCTTTCATGTTCCTGGATCAGTTTATCTCTCTTTTTCTCAGTTTTCTCTTTTTCTATAATTGTGTCTTCTAAATCACTTATTCTCCTTTCTGCCTATTCAATCCGTGCATTGGACGCCTCCAGTTTATTATGTATCTCATTTATAGCATTTTTTAATTCATCATAACTATTTTTGAGCTCCATGGTGTTTGTAGCAATAGTTTCTCTGATGTCTTCAATGCTTTTTTCAAGCCCAGTGATTAATTTTATGATTATTGTTCTAAATTATTGTTCAGTTATGTTGCTTATATCTGTTTTGAGCAGTTCTTTAGCTGTCATTTCTTCCTGGAGTTTCTTTGGAGGAGAGTTTTTCTGTTTCGTCATTTTGGTTAGCTTTCTATCTCTTGTTAATTTTAAAACCTTGTTGTACACTCTGCCCCTGCGAGTTCTGCTGTATTACAGAGGGGTCTTTGACTGTTCAGGGCCTGTCTGTCCAGGAAGTGTTCTTTTTAAGGTGTCTCTTGGTTTCTCTTGTTGAGCATTTGGTTATTTTGTTTCCCTACTCGTAGTGGTATTTGGGACTCCCCACCATGTGTAGTTTGGCTGGTTTCTTGAGGCAGCCCTGGAAAAAGAAAACAGACAACCACACAAGGAACAAAGGTACAAAAACGTACAGACAAAACCAACAAACACGCAAGCCCAGACTCAGGTAAAAACAGCTACAACAACAATGACAAAACAACTCTCTGGCGGGGATGGGTGTGGTTTGGTGTAGGCAGGTCTTGTCTCCACTGTGTCTGCTGGCCGCTCCCTGAGGCCCTGCCTTGGTGGTTGTGGGGAGAAGAATGGCGTCGCCCCAGTCCGTTCTCCGCGAAGCGATGCCAATCACTCCTTTGGGTCCGATCTCCCTGTGCTGAGTACGTAGCCAAGGTGGGCTGAGTTCCATGCCCCACACTCTGCCTCGTTTCCAGGTCCCAGCCCACAGTCTTTGTTTATACCAACCTAAACAGTCCCACAGGTCACTGCTTCCCTGCTGCCAGGGGTTGAATGGGGGGTGGGGGAAGTGTCGCAGTCTCAGATTCGCCGGGGTCAAGCAGCGATACAACCCGAGTGCGCGTGCGGGGAACGAACGTAGCAACTTTAGGTCTGCAGAGTCCGCGCCACTGCTGTGCACTGCCAGCGCCACCGCCAGGCATGGTGCCGGGAGTGCTGTAGTTCAGTTTTTCCTGGCGCCTTCTGGAACCAGGGACACCTAGTTCAAAGTTAGCACCCCAGCCAGAACTAAAACCCACTCTCTTTCCAAGACGTTTTTCTCTTCTCCAGGGACGGTTCTATGAGCAATCTCAGCTTTTCTTTCCTTTCCCCTCCACTCGCGGCAGCTCACTGCTGCTCGCTGTGGCTCATCACTTACCGCAGCTGCATGCAAGCCGGGTTCCCTTCCCTCCCTCCGTATCTCTGAGTCCCGTCCCGCTTTTATCTTTCCTAGTTCGCACTCATGCACTTATGAGGTTTCCTTCCCAGTGTACCCTGTCTCTTTCTCTTCCCAAACTCCTGTGGCTCAGTGTCCTATGACTTCAGGCCTTCTCTGTTTGAGAGATGGGTGCAATTGAAATGCACAGATCTCCCTACTCCTCTGCCATCTTGCTGTTCTCCCTTTCATAAGCTTCTAATACACGTCATTAGGCATTGTGCATGTTAGGCTAACATACATCCTTTCTTATTTCGTCTTCACAACTACCCCATGAAGTTTCATTAATTCGTTTTTATTAATTTATTATATATATTCATTCATTATCCATTTGTTCATCAGGTATTAACTGATAAATGCCTGGCTAGGTCTTTGGGCTAAAGTTTCAACATGTTCTTTACAGCCTCGAAATTTTCTTTCCAGCAAGCATTTAACACATAATTGTATGAGTATTTTATTGGATTTGAGACAAGTTATAGAAGGAGAACTACAGGGTTCTAATAGAACATGCAATGGAGGAAATGGATCTTGGTGAGGTATTAATGGTGGGTAGGTCATGGGGAACTTCTCTCTGGAAGTCATCTATAAATCCATATCTAAAGGCTGCACAGGTGTTTCAGGGATTGGGCAATAGTAGTTGTAGAGATCCAGAGGAAAAACCTAACGGGAATGGAGCAGATCATTTCTGAGGTCTGTTACCAATGCAGACATCCAAAGATGTGTCTTAATAACTTCTAAGCTCCGACCTGCACATAATAGGTCTCATTAACTTAGCAGACAAAAGGAGGGGGAAGATGTGATCAAGGTATGTGCCTGACCTAAATAGGGGCACATTTCCACTGATGCCAGGCCCAAGAAGCAACTTGGAAACCTGAGTGTTTCATGATCTAGGGTTTGTTCATCTTCCTGTGCCTCGTGTCCATAAAATGGGATGCCTTGCTCAATGAAGTGTGTGGGAGCCCGACAGTGACCACAAGAAAGTGTGGTTAGGGACATGGGGATGTGCCTGCACACGGGGCTCCCTGCCTGGGCAAAGCATGCCTGCAAACGGGGTGCTCTGCCAGGAGGCCTCCACACAATATCCAAGTTTAATGGTCCGCTCGCAAACGAGGGAACATGCCCTCCTTAGAAGTAAGGAGAAGGCTGGAATTGTGAGCAGGCCTCTTAGTAAACATGTTGTGGTCGCTTCCTCCCTTTGCTCCCCCCTGTCCTTGAAATGTGTTTGGCTACTTGCCCTTAATTGGTAAAGGAATGCATCTTGTAGATTTCAGTTTGTATCCAGCTACCGGGGTATAAAATAAACCGCATTGCGTAGAATTGTTCCTCCAGCCGGAGTTGTGTCTGTGTCTGTCTTTTGTGTGTGTCTTGTCTTTTGTGTCATTTCGTCCGCAACAAAGTGTTTCACCATGTGTCCTGTGACTTGCCCTGAGAAGCTCTGAAGGTGGATACTGTATGGGTAAGAGCCATTCTCCCTTCTTAGGATTGTTCTGTCACACTCCAGAGGATGGGTATTTCTCAGTAGGACAGAAAATACTGGGTTCAGTACAAGTAATTATGCAGACTCCATTCATTCTGCCCAAATTTTCAATTACTATTCACCATCCCTGCATGGAAGACCATTAGCAAAGACATTTTGAAGTCCATGTTTGCTCTGCAAAGAAAAATTTTCCAATGAGAACCACATCATACAGAGATGAAGAAAGAACATTTGGATTCTGGCTCATTCTGCCATATATCCTGGCTGTTAATCCCTGCCATACCAACCTTCAAGAAGAGAAGAAATGTAGGCTAGGCATTCATTTCAGACCCTTCTCTGTTCCCCACCCCACATGCCCCTATGTCTTATACTCTGAGTCTAGAGTTCTTTCTCGTCTAGCAAGAAAGTGGGGCACAGGATTAAAATGTGAGAGATGGCTAATGTCCGGGAGAAGACAAGAGCCCCGAATAAGAGTCCTTGCTCCGCTTTTATTAAGATCAGAAGGCTTACAGATGTGATGGGCATGCACAAAGAGACAATGAATCTGTGAACATTAACTCATGGGCATGTGGGAAAAGGGGGGGGTTGAAAATATACGGTGTGAGGTGTTTGGGTCAAGTTGATAGGGAAAATCTGCTGTAAAATGGCCAACAGGACGAATAGGAAACATCTGTCCCTAATTAATAAGGAATGCGGAAGTAACTGGCTATAAATTGTTCCTTCTGCTAATGCTCTGGGCTCAGATCTCGGGAGAATGCTCTCCTCTGAGCCCACCGGTGTAAAATAAACCTCCTCCCTTCCAAGATCTCTGAGTGCTTCTTGGTTCTTCCGGCAGGTGATCCAGACCAGCTTCTGCAACAAAATAAACCAAAATCTTGACACCAGACAGATGGTTGTTAATGGCAGACATGAGGCACCCTGTCTATTTATCTTAGCCAGCCTAGGGGATTAAGACAGATAGAGCATGCAAACTCAGGGTCATCAGGCATTTTTCTTTTGCTAATTAGCTCCACTATAGGCCTATTTACCTGATTATCTAATTTGGTTCTTCCTTCCTTTGAAAGCAGCTTTCCGATACACTACTAAATTGGGGGGCGTTTTCACCCTGAATACCTAATCTTGTTTACCACATACACCTTTGCATTGGGGCCTTTGCCCCGCCCTCTCTATCCTGGGGGCCTTGACCCCACCCTTTCTATACTGGGGCCTTTGCCCTGCCCCCTCCATGCTTATTTCCCTAATCTTTTGCCCAAACTTGAGTGTGAGCATCCTATGGCTTTATAATTCTTTTTGCCTTATTAACCCATCAGTGCAGGCTCAGGGAATTCCTAAACTTACTCCCCACAGCCCTACATCTGTTTTATGGGCCAAGAGTTTAGTTTTAGCTTATCTGGAAACTTTTAAAAACCAAGTCCAGTCCAATTCTGCTTCTTTGGTATTACCCCTTTCAGTGCTCTTCTCCTAACTCATCCTCTGGGAAACCATCCTCTCCCAATCTCCTGCTACTTTCTCAGAAATAATTTCTGTCTATTCCCTCGTGGTGCACTATGTCCATATTCCAAATGTTTCCTACTTACCTCAAATCCCCCTTTTGTGCTAGGTTTTAGGAATGCAAGCTATAGACATTATGCTATCACAGCAGACTGATGTACGGACCAGCTGTTTGCATTTCACTAATTGCTCACCTGCAACTCTCCCCCGTTCCTTCTCTTCTCACTAGCTGTCACTTCTGACTATGGCTTTCAATGTTCCTTGAGGCAGGTTTTGTTGTTTGTTGGTTTCATCTGTCCATTTTGATTTTTTTCCCTGGAGTTCCTATACTCTCAGTCATTTTGTGCTTTTGGATATTAGGTTCCTCTGGCCAATGTGTGAAGCAAAACTAGTAGGAAAGAGGGGAAGGCTCAACTTCTCCCATTTCCTAGCATACACTTTTTTTTTTTTTTTTGAGAGAGAGAGAGAGAAACACACACAAAGAGAGAACAAGCAAGTAGGATAGGGGCAGAAAGAGGGAGAAGGAGAGAGAGAATCCCAAGCAGGCTCCCTGCTTTCAGCATGGAACCTGATTCAGGGCTTGAACCCACAGACCTGTAAGATCATGATCTGAGCTGAACCAATTGTCGGGCACTTAATTGACTGAGCCACCCGGGTGCCACGCCCAGCATACACTTTTTAAAACCTTGGCCCACAGATGGTTGGTCTGCTTACTGACATAATCTTTATTATTTTCATGTGTACAAATCAATGTTTCTGCCAAATTACCATCCAATTTAATGAGCAGTGTACATACTTTAAAATGCGTGTCCTATTTTTTTTGTTAGAGATGTATCTCAACATTAAGCTCCACACACTGTCAGCCTTTACAGTCTATGGCAGGTGGCAATCCACTCACAACCCACGATTTGAGCCAACCCCAAGACAGAGCTGGAGGACTCTTCTTCATCCGTCTGGATACCCTCCATTTGGAAGTTTGTTTCAGATGACGACCCTGTGAGAATCCAAGATTTCCTGGACTTTCCGGGGTGCCCTGATGAAGATGTGGTAGGTGTTGGTGTAGAACTTTAAATGATATGTCATCTCCTGTATGTGGTGGGGAAAGAGCAAGAAAGGTGTGAAGTAGCTGTTGCTTTTCCCTCACTCCGGATCTGTGGACCCAGATCTGTCTTTGTCCACTAGGTCACAAAGCCAGGATTTCTAACAAAATGAATGTGAGGAGATTGAAGAGAAAAGGCTCTGTCTATGGAGGCAGCATGTCCCCTCCTATGTCCCAAGACGCTAAAACACTGCTGGGCACAGAGTAGGCACGCAACAGATATTGGTTGGAACAAATAACTTGGAACATTTGCACTAATAATAGTGCTTGGCATGTACTAGGCACTGTGCTGAGCAATTTGTACACCAAACAAAGTCTGGAGGAGTCTTTTTCCTGCTTCACATTTGAGAAAATTGAGACACAGAAGGGATTTAAAACACTAGCTCAAGGCCTGTAAATATGTCTGAAACCCACTGGTCTGACATGAACTCTCCTCAATAGAGCTATCTCCAAGTCAGCTCTGGGAGACATTTCCTTCCTTCTCTTGAAACACATTCCTTCCATTCTTTCCATGAGAATCATCTCTTTCCTCATGGCTGCCTGTTCTTTCCAATATCTTTGCCTCTAATTATTTTCTAATTTTCAAGTAATGTTGAATTTCCCGAAATTGTCCTTAACTCTTGGTTTGTCCATTCAAGGGGATTTTTAATAACGAGGCATTTTCACTGTGGGCATGGGTTTTGGATCTTGGCCACCACATAAACTGTGATAGAGATTCTTCCCACAACTATAGCTAATACCACTGTATGGAATAGGGGAAAGTTGTTAAGATAGTAAATCCTAAAATTTCTCATCACAAGAAAAATAACATCCTTTATCCTTTTCTTTTTGTGTCTCTATGAGATGATGGATGTTAATGAAACTTATTGTGGTAATTGTTTCACAATATATGCAAGTCAGT